>NC_134833.1:102092840-102392840 GCF_004210375.1 Tachypleus tridentatus
CAACCTGGTAATCCGCTTCATAGGTTATAGTTGGTGAATCAACCACATGACACACGGATAAACCACTTCACAGATCGAGTTAGTTGACTTTTATTGCACAAAAGAGCTGATGAGTAATTTTCTTAGTTTTTATAAAGCAGTAGAAGGTTCTTCAAAGAGGCGATCTGCAGTGATCGGAAATAAGTAACTTTAAATTGTTGTTAACTGTGTCGTTTTTCAATCTTTTAATAAAAGTGGTAACCCATTTTACTTGCCATCATTGATAAAACAATCTGTAGTCCAGAACGGATCACATATAAGAGTTGATAAACAATAGGTAGATCGAAACAAAAACCGCAACCAAAGATCAGAGTTTTTAATTGCTGCCATGATCAAATATAATAATTCACCCAGATCGTTACAACCGACAACTAATACTAAAAGTCAAAATGGATTATCTACATTACTGTGCAAAAGTGTTAAAACAAGATAATATTTTGTTATTATTTCCATTTTATTGTGCTAATTCTTCCATGCCATTACTGAGTGTAAATGACAACACTGTGCTAATGGTTCATTGATTCCTGTTGACAACTGAATGAAAAAGGGTGAAAATACTTATCATTCTTTAGAGTTCACAAATACTTGTACCAAGGCCACGTCATAAAGGTTCTGCTTGAATGAACATGCTGATCAAAATTAGGGTCTGAAATAACTGTCATGGTACCCCATGCAGTGTCTTAACTATATAGAAAGAAGCTAGCATGTCGTACCATTATATGCTAGAAGGAATCAATTCAATAACACTCCACTTATAAACCTTGATAAAAAAAAAAAACAGCGTTTAACACTATAAATTAGGTTTTGTTGTCATGCCACAGCCCCCAAACCGTTGAGAATTGTCAGCAGAGCAGAGAGTTCAAATAAAAGCTATATGTGATGTTGATTGGACTCTCCGACATACTGCAAACTTTATATGCTCCTCAAACACTGTCAAGTACACCCTAGATCGTGAGAATGAAGCAGGTAAATTTGAAAATAGGAAAGGAAGAAGCAGAACACTTAAACTCAATAATACTGATGTTAAGTAACTTTATTTATGCAACCTTCAGAACAAAAGTAAGACTATCACTGATCTCAAGCATAATATAAATAACCATGATATACAGTATTAAGAAAACTCAATGAAAATGAAATTATTAGTCATGTAACGGTTTAAATATCCTTTACTTTGATCTTCAAATATTGTTAAGAGACTAAAATTTGCTAAAATGTACAAGATCTTTGTTGGACTGTTGCTGATTGGAAAAAGGTGTTGTGGACAGATGAGTCCAGGTTTGAAATATTTGGTTCAAAGTATAAGTTGTACGTCCAGTGGAAGAAAGGGTGAAAGATACTTACCTCATACATACCACCTACTATGAAGCATAAGAAGACAGCGTGATGACTTAGAGATGTTTCTCTGCTGATCGACATGAAATGTTTACAAAATAGATGAAATAATGAAGCAGTCCAAGTGCCATAAGTAGATAATGACCTCAAACACTCGTACAATCTATGCAGAAATTACTTAGCTAAGAAATAAGCTTCTGAAATCATTCAAATGATAAAATGATCCTCGCAGAGAACCGATCTTAACCCATTTGAGCAGTTCTGGGACTTGATAGATCAAAAACTCAACAAATTAAAAGTTACTTCCAAGGGAGTGTACTAAAGACATTTGAGTAAATTTTCAAAAAAAAAAAGGATTAATTAAATCTGTTGCAACAATGCATGAAATACTGTAAGCAATTATTAAACCAAAACATTAACTGTTTGTTGAACTGAATCTCTTGATTGAGTTTCTGTTGTACTAAATATAAAGACTGATAAATATTCGATGTTTCACCTGTGATTTACCTTCCTTTGTTTTTTAAAAATATCGTGAAATCTAATTTTCGACTTTATCCTAACACTTTTACACAGCACTGTACATTTAGATTATAGCTAGTGTTTCATCTCACAAGTGAATGGCCACTCTTAAAATGTGCACTTCACAAGTAACAAGAACACAATATTTTCATTTCAATGTTATTAAAAATGAAATTATTGTGTACTTGATGTACTACTATTCAAACCATGAATTTCGTATAAATATGCTTCATATTCTTTACTATTTCTTGTCATGTTCATTTTAATAGACTAGAGGTTCAAAATTTTAAATCGAGTCTAAATTTCTCTCCAAATTGATTCAGCTCAGAGAAATGTGCATGTTATAATGAAACTTTATTCTTGTGTTAGAAGTATTTGAGTGTCTTTTATAGACTATTTTAAAAGAATCTTGTTTATTCGTCATAGTTTTACTTAACAGTAAATATATCATTAATTCAAGCGAACTAATTCTTGACGAGACTGATGACAAAATCGCGCTATTAACTGAATTCAACTGATTAATATTCTTCAAAGTTGAATATATTGCAGTTCTCTTCAGAACGTTTCTCTTTGTTTAGAAAACGAGGAGGCACTTGATTGAAACCAACCTCATTAGGTTCTACCAGAATTCATATTATCCTTACAAGTCTAAGTAATATTTAAACTTATTTTCTTTCACAAATGCATCCATCAGTGGCACAGTGGCTATGTCTGCGGACTTACAAGGCTAGAAACCGGTTTTTGACACCCATGTTTGGCAGAGCACAGATAACTCATTTTGTACCTTTGTGCTTAATTTCAAAGAAACAGACCTTCACAAACGTAACTAAGTAACTTCTTTAAACAGTTAATACTACTTACCCTGAAAACAAACGTTGTACTGCCCAAATATTATTTATCTTCGTGAAGAATGATTTTCACTCTCATTCTCTGAGTTTAGATAATCGAAACAATTTATAATAACTTATAATTTTGCTCCTTATTAATCTTTTGTCTCTTGACGAATAATGATTAGTCTTATTTTCCTGCAAGTTAAGACAGTTAAAACACGTTATACTAAAAAAAAATAGGTCTGTCTTCGCCCTCCGCTAGTACAGCGGTATGTCTTCTGATTTACAACGCAAAATTAGGGGTTCGATTCCCCTCGGTGGGCTCTCCAGATAGCCCGACGTGGCTTTGCTATAAGAAAACACACAGGTCTGTCTTTTACGAATCTTTATTAACCTGGCTGGCGGAGAATATTCTATTTTCGTATGAATCTGGAAAATTAAAACAATTTATTACTGAAAAGGATTCTATCCCACATAAATAACGTTTTTAACCGATGAGTGAAGCACTCTGTTTCTTTCAAGAGTGGACATCTGAAACAGTTCAGGAAGAAAAAAATTATCTCATGACTTCCTTCTTCCTTGTAGGATAATTGAAACCATTAATCCGAATTAGTTTTAATGGCAAACATTCGCTTTCCTTGTTTGAGTATGTGATTTACTAGTACCATGAAGAATTGAAACGATTTTAATGGATTTATTAGATAACAGTGTAAGCCGTTTAAAAAAATAAAGAAATATGTAATCGAATACAATAATTCGGGTCATCTGTAAATATTAAACATAGGCAAACATTCTAAATATTTAGACAAATCACTATATTTATAATCAATTTCATATATTTACTAAAAAGGCCCGTCATGGCAAGGTGAGTTATGGCGTTCGACTCGTAATCCGAGGGTCGCGGGTTCGAATGCCGATCGCACCAAACATGCTCGCACTTTCAGCCGTGGGGGCGTTATAGTGTGACAGTCAATCCCCACTATTCCTTGGTAAAAGAGTAGCCCAAGAGTTGGCGGTGGGTGGTGATGACTAGCTGCCTTCCCTCTAGTCTTACACTGCTAAATTAGGGAAGGCTAACGCAGATAGCCCTCATGTAGCTTTGTGCGAAATTCAAAAAACAAAACAAAACATATTTACTAAACTCCTGAAGAATCACCCAAAGAATGATTTTGTCATAAAGAAAATTGAAATATCAAAAACACATATACATAAAACAATATCAAATATAAGCTTAAAAATATATAACTTTTGCTTAGCGCTTAATTCATTGCTAAATCTTTGAAAATGTGTCGGAACTGAATCGCTTGTCATTAAAAACATTTCAACAACAATTTGTTTCTTGAATGTTCCAAATCTGTTTTTACAGATACATGGTGAAAATTTCGAAGCTACCCCGTAAGTAAATGGGATCGATTCTTCTTGGTGGACAGATCAGATAGCCCGATGTGGCTTTACTATAAAAAAACACAACACCCGTAAGCAAACTCTATCCCAGTGTTTAAGTACCTAAGTAATCTATCCGAAATAACCAAAGTTTTACACGATCCATAAAAGCACTTAAGATATAAAAACTGCACTTGTCTTCAACACTTAACATAACAAAAAAGAGGACCATCATTGCTCTTTAAACAAAATATTACAAATTATTTCCTTCATGCCATACCACAAAGCATGAAATTAGGCGTTTCACCCTAATTTTATTTGTTTGTTTCTTTGGAATTAAACACAAATCTACACAATGGGTTATCTGTGTTCTGACTACTACGGGTATCGAAACCCGTTTTCTAACAATGTGAACCAGCAGACATACTACTGTGCCACTGGGGATTTCGCTTTAGGAAAGATTAACAATATAATGGATTTAACTTAAAAGCTTCTGACTATCGAGAGCATAATCCTGCATGATAAATAACCTTGCATAAGAATTTGTTACATGTTAAATTGAGTTACTTACTGATATTTATCAATTCAAAGTAAAGTTTATAAAATCTCATGTATTTCTTTTCGAATGAGCAACTGTGTAACAATAAACTGGTTGTAAAATTAATACAAATATTAAAAGTTAAATAATCGTGAGTTATCTAATCACAAAATATTTGCAAACTTTTCACCACGTTGAGAACTGCTTCCTATACATATATATCTGTAATTAGGCAAGGTGTCAAACAAGTTAAGAAATTTAAGCCACAGATATAAAAATAAATACTCAAAAACTTCAAATCCTCGTTATCGACGAGTAAAACATATCTTCATATGTCTATAAATCAATATTAATATAAATGTGATCGTACACCAATGTACTTTTTTTTTCCAAATGAAAAGTACTTCAAAGGCAGAAAATTGAAAAGCTAGACGCTGTGAAAGTAAGCTATGTGAAAATAATTTATTTAGTATTAAAAGCCTTAAAATATATTACATATTTTCATATTTCTTAATTTAACTGGTTAGACATAAATTAGTTGTTAATGTGCTAGACTGAAGATAGGAAGTTTCAGGGTCCGTACTGTTGGGTTGTGTCATTGAATATGTTCTGCACTTTTCAGCCGTGGCGGGTTAGAACGTGATATGCAAGCATATTAAATTGAGTTGTTTTTTTCAAACTCCATTATTTAATACAGCGAACACTTTAACGCTCACCTAGAATTTTTTCAAAATTTCCATGGATACAAGTGGGTGAAGTTTTAAAAATATATAACATTAGTCAGTGAAAGTGCATGACTTTCTTTTAGCCCTTTTTCTTAATCATTCCTCTATCGTTTCGCCTCAGATTTCCCACAGAAAATATTACTGTAAATCATAATGCAACGGAAGAAAGTTATAGTTTTCCTGGGGATATGTGTCCCTTATTTTTCTACAAGACTGGCCAACTATAACGTAGATACCACATGCACTGTAATGAGAATAACGTAGTGGAATTGTTTATATAGTGCTTCGTTTCTGTGGCTGGAAATGATTCTTCCT
Organism: Tachypleus tridentatus; assembly: GCF_004210375.1. Classification (NCBI taxonomy): domain Eukaryota; kingdom Metazoa; phylum Arthropoda; class Merostomata; order Xiphosura; family Limulidae; genus Tachypleus; species Tachypleus tridentatus. The sequence goes on from NC_134833.1 coordinate 102,098,522, forward strand.
CCAGATGTGTACATTTTGCAAAAAGCTATCTACATCCAGTAAAGATTCCCCTTTGTTCTTTTATCTTTTTTCTTTCCTTTTTTTTTGTCCTGCACTTTCCTTATTTTGATTCGTTTTTGTATTGAATAAAGATATTTTGTATATGTTTCAGATTGTTTCAGTTCAATTTATCATAACTCAGATAAAGCCAAGACAGTGGAGATATACTCGGCATAACATCTTCTGCCCGAGCCTCTGTTATTTAGAATATCTTACCCAAATACGTAAAAGGAAATCGGAGAACCTAAGGGTACTACAGTATCGATAAAAGAGAGAAATTTTGGGGGCTATTACCATAAGATTTGTTGTTTTGGAGTCTTCACTTTTCTCAAAAGTACATTTCATTGTGAACTTCCGATTGTATTGTTTTATGAAGCTCAAAAAAGCCTCATTATTGAGAAAATAGCATTTTTCATGAGTCAAAGGAATTATAATCAGGAAGAATATTCCGCAATTGAAGCTGTATGATTGCGAGAAGGAATTGTCAGATCTTAAAGAAATCCCCTCCTAGATGTCAGCCTTTTTCTGATGCTGCAAAGGTTCGAGACTTTATTACTCTTGTAGCTGTAGGCTCGAGAAATATGAATGCTGGAATTTGGTGCACCTAAAACTGCAATTTGAGTTTTTACCCTGAGAATTGATCTCAATGCAAAGGAGGAAAAAATAATTGAGGATCATTATGACATAATGTTGTCTGTCAAGTCAAAGTTCGAATGTAGTGATCTGTACAAGACTATCAGACTTTCACTGACCGTATTATTCCATCCCTGGTTCTGTTTGATGCCTCACAAGACTGGCCAAAAGAGGATGGAAATACTTCTGGAAAATAATGTCTTCTAGCCTCAGTTATTTTACTATAACAGATATTGCAGATATAAACTGGGAAATATGGTAATCATGTTTCTTTTAGCAGTTCGAAGTATGTGACAGAGCAATTTTAGATAATAGGAATAATGAAGCTATGCAACTCACATTTCAAATACTATTCTTCTGCCAAGAGTAGGAATCTAATACTTCTTCAGCTATGGGTCTTTCTGAGAATACCTACTACATCATATCCCCGGTATTTCAGATCTCTCAACAGAGATCTCTTTTTGTCAGGAGTCCATTGAAGAAAGGTTCATACTGCAACCTTAGACCCATGTGAGTGAGGTTAAGCGAATGTCTTTCACAATGTTTAAGTGTGCGATTAAAGAAGAATTGCGCCATTTTTGAAGCATTTCAACCTTAATGTAGTTGTATTCCTGATCAAGCAATACGACATTTTATACAGAGTTGGAATGGCCCAAAACTTGACTCCACTGAGTAGCGTGGTAATGATCAACTTTGAAACTGGGATAAAGTCGTCGTTGAGTTAGCCCAGTGAATAAGAGAACTATATATCAGATTGAGTTCAAGGCTTGAAAGAGGAATCCCATTGAGAGCTAGGCTGATTACATAGATGGTTTACAATGTTTACATTTGTACTGGAAGGCATATCTAGTGAAGATTTCAGCAGATCATGAGAATATCCTCATAGAAAAGTTCACCAAGGGGCTGCCTAGGGTAGTAATAAGACATTGCCTGGGCACAAAAGTCATTTTCACCCTGATACAGACAGTTTCTTTAATGATCAGGTTGAAACCGATAACTTTTAATAAGTCAAACAGGGGAAGGAACTGTAGTGGTAGCTGCAATAGCTGCATCACAGCAAAAATGTCATCTTAAAGTGACTACATTATAAAGAGTTCGATCCTTGTCATGTTTAAGACAGCAGTGAATAAATCTCAGTGCTGTGACACACGTTCATTTTATACTAGTAAATGGATAAGACTTCTCTGGCCCGTCTGTGATGTATGTACTGCAGTCAGGCTCATTAATCCCACTGCCCAGTTGTCACTCTGGAGTAAAAAGCAAAGCATCTGTTTTAGTTATGGGCAACTGAGTCACTTCAAACTGAACTACTCATACCTTTCTCAACAAATGATGGACAAACTATCAAATTCAATCAATTTCACAGCAGGTGCACTATGGTTGTCATCAAGCTATAGTCATTGCTGTTTTGACTTTGGGAAGACAAGGAGACCTAAGTTGCATCTAGTAATCAACTTGAAAGAATGAAACAAAGAACTTGCTATAAATATTTGATGATCAATGGGTAATATTAAGCATGTGATGATTATGAATAATTAATACAGTCCTAATTGGCACAAGTGCCACGACCCTGATTAACCTCACTATTTCTTAGGTAACCACAGTGAAGCTATTAATCTGGCTAGTTAGTACCAACTTTGTTTTAACAAATGATCTTTATAAACATATTGAATGCATTAACAAGCTAAAATCTTGCGTCACTGTCGAACATTTTTGTGCACTGGATGTACCAAGAGTCAGATACTGAGATTCGTGAGTCAGAAGAAAGCGAAATTATCATTCTATATCATCTCAACCCAGCTAAGGAAGAAGAAGATACTAAAAGTATTGTATAAGATTAATATAATAAAAAAGTGCCTGAAGAGGAAACACAAGATAGCTCTGATAGTTGACTTAGACAATGATGGTGACTTGATTGATATGGCTGGTCCTAACTGTCAGGCTAGCAGCTAGGACAGTAATTTGATCGTAAGATCAATAATTGAGAGAAGTGAGGTTCCTTACCTTCTCAGTTCTATGTCAAAGTTTCACTGTGAGATACCTGCAAGATATTGGATAATAGATGCTCGATTACCACAATTTTAGGACTACTGATGTTAAAATATTTAATTTTTACATCAACAGTTTACAACTAAAGTCGTTCGATAATAAAATTAAAAACTTAGGTTGAATAGTGTTGTAACTGCTATTTTCCAAGCTATCATGTAAATGTTTCAAGCCAAATGTTTTTCTGACATTTCCAAAAATTTTTAACACTATCAAAACATCCAGAACAGAATGTTTGCAAAATAGACTATGTGATACTTTCCAGTACGGTTAAATATGCATATAAAACTATTCCATGTTCATGTTCTCTCTCAGCACAGAGTATGAAATAAATGGTTATGAATATAAGTATAAAAGTCACTGATTTACTAAATATTTGCTTGTTTATACTATTCTGTAGTGCCAACTATAGCAAGCCGATCAATTCAATTCTTAAATGGTGATAGAATATCATGATAGATCAGCTAGTGGTGTTGCTCGCCATCTATGTCAGCAAATGTTTTTGGGTGTTGTTGGGTTTTCTTTTCGATGTGGAATATTTTATTTAGCCAGGGTCGGTCTGAATTTGTATTTATGTATAACGCAGTGACAGTATGAATATTAATCCTGGTTAGAAGAATAAGAACTGCCGAATGCTACGAACGGTTTTTTTTTTTCAAACGTCGAAAATATAATTTCACTTTATGAGCTCATAGATGACAGCATATTATAGAACCCAGGCTATTCAGTTGTAAACACTGAAATATTTTGTAAGCACACATAACATTTTTGTGAATATTTTTTTAACATTGATTCAATTCAAAGTGCAATTAACATATATGAAAAGGCAGACTGCAGGCGTACACAGAAGGCAGAAAGTAACTGTGATGCTAACTTGAAGTTGTCACTAGCTTATAATAACCTTTTATCAGAAAGGAATCTAAAGAGGGTGACGTGTCTATGTTAATGGATTTCCATGGTAAGAAGTTAAAGATTGACACTTGCTTAGTGACTAGTCTCTCTAAGAATAATACTTGCACTTTTATCCTCCTTTTATTTCCACTGGATCCATGAAACGTTATGTTTCTCCACGGAGTGAAACAATATTCACGTAACTACAGTGGTAAAAACAGCTTCAACAATAGCTCATAATAAGGCGGTGGAAAGGATTCTCCTACTGACAGATGCCTCTATCATGAAATCTTTGTCGAATACTGCTTGCAGCCTCTCCTCATGACCCCGATGTTAAGTCGATAATGTCAGTGATTAAGAACATGTTTCTATACCATTTCCAAGCTTCTACATTGTATTGCCTATTTAGTCAGTCCTATTGGCTGTAATCTCACTACAATAGCAGTTAAGGTTCGTGGGTTTTAGTATTAGATTTCAAACATATAATATTAACAGTTTAGCATTCATGAGGTTTTATGTTTTGTGTTTCTACGTATATATGCTAATATTAAGATGAGTACTGTCTAATCATATAAAACTCACTTGACTGCGATAATGTTAAAGTGTATTTTAAAACATGAGTTTATTGTTTTTTTCTGATTGCAATTGCTGCAAATATTTAATATTTGCTATGAATAAACAATTAGCATTGCTACTTATTATAACTTATCTCGGACTAGTCTCTGGTTAATTATGTTAGGTACATTACGAATTATGAGTTCAAATAGCTGGAAATTTGAATTTGAATTTAGAAGTTACTTGAATGCCAATACGAAGTTTATCATGTTTGCCAACAAGATTGATACATACAATTTACTTTCTTAACACAAATATATTTTAATATACAGACAAGAATACAATTTATAATAACAGTTATTACTAATAGTTATTATAAATAATAGTTTAGATACAAGAGTTTTACAAACTAAACCAATCTACCTGGTCTGGAACTGAATCTTTTATCTATACTTTACTGAGAGATAATTAATTATAATTCATGTACAAAAGTTTTACAAACTTACAAACAATATTAAATCCTCTATCCAATATGGAACTTAATACTTAGTTGATGGGCCAGAAGGCGTTGATACACAGATACACTTCACTAAAGTTTTCCAATTAATATACGTTTATAGCTTTTATAGGTTCTGAGAATTATAGTATACTGACTGTAGTGACCAAACAATATCCTACAACTGTCTCTTAGTGTGTCGATTTATAATCTATAGGCAAAGTTTTAGAAAGTTCGATTGGTCCAACAATATTCAGAGATACGTTAGTGCTTTCGTAAAACATATAATGTTGATTCTTACTATCAAGAATCTCCTACAAATTTTGAGAACAGGCGGGGTTGTGCAATATAGATTTAACAATATATAATTACATTCATTTCTAAATATATATTAAACTGAAACAAACATAGATATTAAAATAATATTAAATCCGTTACAGCCCAAATTAGCACCAAAATAAAGATAAAACGTTCCACAAAATTGAAAATAGTGTATTGTTCTACTTCATGACTAAAAAGATATATTTTCAGTATTATGTATATATACATACATATATTTGTGTATTTGCTATTAATTTATACTATTTTTCATCTTAAAGGTTTATTTTGTACTTGTGATCAGAGTATCTTTTATTTTTTATCAAAATATTCTATAGTTTTTATTGTATTGTATTTTTTAGTATTCTTTATCCAACGTAAAGAGTTTTTTATGTATTTTCATTTAATATCTAAAGGTTTACCCATGTTTAATTCAACTGGAAGATTTATTTTTGCGTGATATTAAGGAACTTGTCTTTTACTGTGTTTTGATCATAAAGGATATACTTTAATTTTGGTCTGGTTTATGGAGGAAGTTATTCCATTTTTATTTTGACATACTTTTCTTTTATAACGTTGGTTTATTTTATTATTGATACTCTCTCTGTAAAGGGTAATTTTATGCCATCGTGTGTATTCATTTTTTTAATCTGTATACCCGAATTACAGTTCGTAGTTTTCTATAAGAAGATATTTTGTCTATTTAACTTATAAAAATATTACGTCAGTTTCTGGACCAATGCATAAATTTATTTAACTAGATTTTAAGTAGTAGAATGAATGTGGCTAATTTTGCCATTAAAGTAAAAATTAAGTAAATTATATAGTATGGTTGCGAAGTAAATAATTTATACCCTTTTATTTACCTCTTAGGTTCAGCTATATTTGTTTCAAAATTCCCTACATTCAAATATACAGAGTTTTAAAGTTAGAACATTGACTGAGGAAGTGGCTAAGTTTCTTTTTCTGAGTCACCAACTTTTCCGAGTCTTTCAATATGGTAGCAGGTGAACGTTTTTTCTTCTAGAACAGATTGCTGTAAAAACACATTATGTAAAGGTAAGGAGCGATCTTTCTTTCCCGTTGTGGGCCATGGGATACCTTGAGCATACAACCTTTTTCTATTTCTTCAGTTGGAATAACCAGCAAAGAGATAAGTAATAAATGCTGGAGGAGAGGGGGAAAGCGTTGTAGAAGTGTAAAAATAATGATGTGTTACCTCAGTCTAGAACAAATTTTTCACTGTCATAGAAATGTGCAGACTCTTGAAATATCTTATAAATAGGGGTCCTTCACCTTGCACTCGTTATTTGTTACTAATTTACGAAATGGATAAATATTTTTTCCTCACTATGTTTATATTTACGTTCAGTCAATTTTCTTTTTCTCACAACTCAGTTGAAACCAAAAGAATTTTCAAACCTTTTGTTATCTTCCGGATCCTATCTGATTACAAGAAGGAAAATCACCGAACCTGAGAAAATGATTATTACTGTTTTTTTATGATTTGTGAGTAGTTTGAAAGATTATGAAAACTTAAGTCACCAGTTGTACAGAGATACGAATTTTACATGAATTGTAGTGCCAACCGTCATTAATGTGACAAATATTATTGTGAATAATTTTACACTACACTATATATATAATGCCTCACTTATTAATTATACTGGACAACTTCAACACAAACTGCTGCATCTGAATATATAAGAAAAGCTAAATGATTTGATTAGCGACTTCTTTCCATCAAAGCAGCAAACATATGAGTATTTTGACCTTAAGCTAAAAACTAGACGTAGTCAGTAATTTTCAACACAATTTTTAACATCAGAATTGTCAAATTACTCGGAAACAGTTGCAAATTTTATAGTTATATAAAAAAATGTTGAAGAGTCCTAGGAATAGAATTACTAAAATAATACAATGAAAACGATTTATTATCTTCTTCACAGAATAATTCTTCTGTTTCCCATTTCGCTGTGGATGCAACACTGGGTGATCTATCCCCATAAGGTACTGGTTTCATTGCAGATGCTACATCTGGATATTTAATGTATAGTTAGTTTTGCCTGAATGTTCAGAAACGTTAGTCATGTAAAAATAATAGTTAATTGGATGGTCTTTAGACTCGTACCATATCATTGGAACTACAAAAGAAATATTTGTTCTCTTCTTATTCAGACACTGTGTCAAGACAGATGCTCAAATTGTACAACACACGTGTGGAGTTACCCAGCATGGCCAGGTGGTTAGGACACTCGACTCGTAATCCGAGGGTCGCGGGTTCAAATCCCCGTCACACCAAACATGCTCGTCCTTTCAACCGTGGGGGCGTTATAATGTTACAGTCAATCTACTATTCGTTGGTAAAAGATTAGCCCAAAAGTTGACGGTGGGTGATGATGACTAGTTGCTTTCCCTCTAGTCTTACACTGCAAAATTAGGGACGACTAGCGCAGATAGCTCTTTTGTAGCTTTCCGCGAAATTCAAAATAAAACAAACCACATATGGAGCCCAACGTTTGTCTTGGTCACCAATTATGTACTCTAAACAGTGGTAATAAGCTACCGTTACCCTGTGGCTTTGTTTTCCTTCGTGAAACTGTAATATATTTTCCAAAAATAGAGCAGAAACGGCTTGAATGAACTTTTTTTCACTTTCGAACTTTACTTGATAAAAGATTTATTTAATAAAAGAATATAAAATAAATTGTGCTTACAAAACCAAAGTTTAAAATATTTTTGAAATAAAGTTTTGTAAAATTTTATTATATCGCGGGTAGAACGCGAGAAAGAAAAACTGACTTTGTTTTGACTGTGCGAGGAACAAAGTGAAATGACCAACTAAATGAGTGAGAGAGACTGACTTCTCACCTTTTTATGCTCAGCCGAGAAACATTTCAAATATTCGATCAAACTAAGCACGTGGGAGTTTCGTAATTCCTGGACAGAGCAGATGAGAATGAAGCAAAATTGCTGCAATTTGATACAATTATATCGAGAACAAATAGCATATATATATATATATATATATATATATATTTGGATTCTTACACTAATACGATACAACCAGTGTTTCATTTATCAAAAAGGCCCGGCATGGCCAAGTGTGTTAAGGCGTTCGACTCGTAATCCGAGGGTCGCGAGTTCGAATCCCGATCGCACCAAACATGCTCACCCTTTCAGCCGTGGGAGCGTTATAATGTGACGGTCAATCCCACTATTCGTTGGTAAAAAAGTAGCTCAAGAGTTAGCGGTGAGTGGTGACGACTGCCTGCCTCCCCTCTAGTCTTACACTGCTAAATTAGGGACGGCTAGCGCAGATAGCCCTCGAGTAGATTTGCGCGAAATTAAAAAAAACAACACAATTTATCCAAAATGTATGCGTTTCAACCACTAAACTGTCCAAGTAAACTTACTTTCACATCATAAAACTATTGTACTAAGTTATCACATGCTATTTAATATAATACTAATACAATATTGAGATATTATAAAAACGCAAACTCTAGAGGCGATGAATAAATTCTGACTACATTTTTGAAACCAACACCATTAAATAACTCCGAATAACTTGAGGTTTCTTCAATAGTAACTTTTGTTGTCCACTGTTATTAAATGCTTTATATAACGGATACATATTTGAAACATTTTGCGTGGTACTGAGTGTAAAATAGTGATTAGCGTGCGAGGCTGCATAATGTACAGGCGTCAGAACCAAAGATGCTGGGGAGCTGTAGCACCCTCACTTTTACACTTGTATACCAACTATAAATTATATTATTAGATTACTTTTATAGGGGCATGCCCCTAGTCCCTTTTAGATTGAGTTGCCTTTGGCAGCACAATAGCTGCTTTAACAGCTCTTTGTAGTTTCAATTTCTCATTGTAAAATCTGCATATCTAACCAAGGATTCTCACTTTCCAACTTCTTCATACACCACTTTACCAAAAGATCCAAGGTGCTAGTCGCGACATACGGTGAGATTCTCTATATATATATCTCTCCACTTTTTCATTGGGTGTTGGGTGAGAGAAATTATAACTATAACAATCAATTCCGCTATTTGTTCAGTATTTTTAAATTAAGGATGGGTGTGCTTTAACCTTAGGATTTCTGAGCTGGTACTAATCGAATGCTGGTCCTCTTCTATTTTCTTTTGCTACTTCCTCTTTATTCACAAAATGTTATGAAAATTTATTTTTGATTTTTTATAATACATGTAGCTTTATAAAAACAGAAAATAAAAGTCGGGTTTTAGTGCTTATAACACTTTTGTTTTATTTTATCTTCTTCAGAAATAAGTTTTAATACGATCTTTATTCTGTGGGTTTCTTATTTTCCTTTTAATCTCAAATCAAAAATCTATATTTTTAAGCACAAGGTTGGTTTGAAATATTATGTTAAAATTTGCTTGTTTGTTTTAGTTTTTTCTCGCAAATGTGTACAAACGGGAAATTAATTTGAAGCGACAGACTAGAGAGAAACAGCTAATCCACACATAGAATACTTTTACCTGACCGAATTGTAAACTTTGACTGTTACTCTTATAACGTACCTACGGTTCCATAAACATTTGGAATGGCGCTAACGAGTAGACCACACCTAGTCTATCATGACAATGAACTATACTCTTTAAGAAAAAAAACGCAAAAGGCAAAATATGAGACAAATTGTTAACAAGTTTATTCCGGGTAGTTCTGTATGACATGTGTGAAACTTTGCGCATTCACTGCTGAACATTTATCAAAAAATCCACGATTAACGAGATTCCCACTGTCCCTATCTACTATCTAGCGAAACCACAGCCAAGGGAACGGGCTTGGAGAAATCAGCTATAAACGTGGACTCTGCGGTCCGCTCTCCGCTTCACCGAGTCAGTAAAGAAACGATACTGCCTCCCGTGAGCATCAATAACTGCTTGGCATCTCCTGCCCATGGAAGCGATGAGATGACGAATCACATCCTGTGGACTGGCTGTCCACTCAGCCTGCAAAGCTGCTGCAAGCGGAGGTAGAGTCTGCGGTTGAGGTTGTCGCCGTCGCAGACGTCGGTCCAACTCATCCCAAAGATGTTCGATGGGGTTTAAATCTGGTGAGCTGGAGGGCCAGGGAAGAAGACAGTGGTGAGTCGGGCTGTGTGAGGACGGGCGTTGTCATGTTAAAAAAACGTCGTTGACGTTCACCATGATGGGTTGCACATGGGGCCTAAGAATCTCGTAGACGGCTGCGTACGGTCTGATCGGAAATCCTACGCAGCCCTGGTATGGTTGAGGCAGTAGACGTCGCAGTGGTGGTCCTATCCCGAAGGTGACGTAACCGGATGTAGCGATCTTGTGTGGGCGTGGTCACACAAGGTCTGCCAGATCGTGGACGGTCACGAGTTGATCCATGTTGTTGGTGACGATTCCATAGCCTTGTGATGGTGCTTGGGTGAACATTCACAGCTCTGGCAACATCTGATCGCGATTCGCCTGCTTCCAAGCGACCAATGGCGTTGTTACGTTGTGCTTCATTCAGTCTTGGCGTAACTGTATTGTGTGTCGGTGGCTTAACACTGAGCTATGGAAACCGAGAACCAGTCACTTTTATAGGGATTTCGCACATTTTGCACTTGCAGAACATGCAGACCTCTCAAACAAATTTATTGGACACGCATGCGTTTTGGCGAAAAATCCGATGTTTTTCTCCATTTTCAAAGTGAACAACTTTTATTGTCATTTTGGTCTGACAATCAGTGCCTTACACCTGTAACATCACATACTCTGAGCTTGTAACGTTATTACATATATTTCTCTTTAAAATAACAAAAATATCCCTTTTGCGTTTCTTTTTTTTTTTTTTTTGAAGAGTATATTTATCAAATAATAAGCTTTTAATAATTAGAGCTATGTAAACAATATTCTGTTTTTTTTCAACTAGATGTTGTTTTAGGCCTATATTTTTTCACTGTGATGTTTGATTCTACTACTCGGTATTGTGCAGTTAAATTTATTCAGCTTTATTTTGTGTTTTTCTTTTTTTATTATTTCTTGTTTATTCTACTCCTGTTTGTTGTTGTTGTTATACTCGTACGTGCATTTACGACGTTTAAGTATCCACAGTAAAGCTTTAACGGAATAACTGAAAATTAAAATAAATAAAAACTATTTTCGACTTCAACAAAAGAAAAATTATAACAGTTGGCTCGAAGAGACCTTTAATTTGAAAACGAAAGTAGGTTTGTGAATTGTAAATGGAAATTCTGCTAATATTTTGTTTAGTACTCTTTATGTGTAATAACAAGATAATCTTAAGGAAACAGTATTATATTGTTATAATACCATCTTTGGTGAACAATCGTCTATCTGCCTTATAACAAAATAGAGGTGTTCTTGAAGCAAACTTACCATTCTTAATTTTATAAAACTTTTTTGCATTTTTTTTGTATCACACGTTTCACAGACGCGACTAACATTATCTACCTTGAATTTTATCTTTGTTTGTTTGTAGTTAAGGACAAAACTGCAAAATGAGCTCTGTGTGTTCTGCCCACAACTGGTATCGAAACTCGGTTTCTAACTTTGTAAATCTACAGACGTTACGTTGGGCCACTTGGGAACAGGGTTGTGAAGACATCCACTGTAGCTCTGTTTGTTGTTAAGCACAAAACTACACAATTGGTTATCCGTGCTCTGCATATTGCAGGTATCAAAATCCATTTTTTAGCGTTATAAACAAATCAAACTTATCGCTGAGCCAAAAACCTTCGTAACTTTAGAATGATTTAATTGAGTATTGATATTATTTTTATGAAATGTCTATATTTTAAATGTGTTAAAATGTTAGCTTTAATTGTTCTGTGTGTGTGTGTTTTTTTCTAATAGCAAAGCCAAGTAGAATTCGAGTAACAGAATAGGGATAAATGAAATCTAATCTGGCGTGACCTAGTGATAAGTTTGTTCGGATTGTAAATACAAGGATTTATGGTTCGCACAACATTACATCAGAAATGCACTTTACAGTTTGGGATCATGAGTGTGTTATAAGAGTATTGGCAAAAACGTACTATTTAATTATACAAGGGAATTCCAAGAATCGACAGTGGATACGTTTCTCTCTAGCCTATTAGTTCAAAATTTAACACACAGATAGCTCATGTGTACTTTACACAAAAATCTGAAACAAATAAACGAAAAAATGAAATTATCTTCTTGTGATTATGGCTTACGTAAACGTCAAAATGTAACTTTAACTTAATCCTGCATATTATTTTCCCACCGTGATATAAATATTAATGCCTGAAAACAAAAGTAAAATATCACGGAAGAGTTGTTTTCTGCTGGAACAGCAGTAAGTTTACGGATTTACAACGTTAAAATTAGGGGTTCGACTCCCCTTGATTGACACAGCAAGTAGCATGAGGTGGCTTTGCTAAAAGAAACACACACACACACCCATGGAAGATCTATTTCGGTGTTGTGCGAGAAATATGCATATGATTTATTTTAAAATCTTACTTAGGACGTTCACTTTATCAAAATACTAACTGGTTTCCATATGTCCATTGTGTCTCTTTTGTTGTTGTTTTCCAAATAATATTTAATTGGATATTTTCCTTGTTCCAATTTTCATCTAGAAAGAATCTTCAAGGCTTATGTTATGATCATTCTACTTTGGAATCAGACTTACTTCTCTTGGTTTCATCTTTCCTACTTTATTAACTGATCTTTCTGGAATATATCCAACATTTTATGGATACTTTCCAAAACTAATCACAAGAGTAATTAAATAAAAAGACTTTCTAGAAAACGGTTATTCCATTAAAATGCATATCTTTGTTTAAAGATCTTTTATTCATAGTAATTAATATAATTATCTATCTCTTTTGAACATAAAAAGTGGTCGTTTTTTAGAACTTTTACTTATTTATTTGTATAATCTGACTACAATAATACTCTTGTTGATCTAGCACTGACCCGCCATAACTGGGCATTATGATGTGAAGTCTAAGTTTTATTTATCACATGATAACATAAGTTCGGAATGTTTAAAGAAACCAACGGATGAAATAGATTCCTAGTTACAGATTTGAATTTAATCTAATTTTTACATGCCTTCATTTTCACGTTGCATAAATTTAATTTTGAGATGAAACAAAGAACGTGTCGAAGGTATATTCACTTTAACATAAAACAAGGAATTTGTCGTTTTCTGACCCACTTTCACTTTGTCATACAACAAGGAACTAGTTGGACCTTTCTTTGCTTGACGCATTGCAAGAAATTCTTTAATCTGTCTCCTCTTGTTACATTATATAGACTCTGTCTGGTTGCTTTCACTTTTAAACATTGTAGGGAATCTACCTGACCAACCTTTGCTTTCACACATTGTAGAAAATCTCTCCGACCTGTCTTTACTTTCGTAATTACAAGGAATCTACATAAGTTGCCTTCAATTTGGCACATTTTAGAGAATCTGTCTGACCAGCTATCTCTTTAACACATCAAAGAAAATATATCAAACATATCTTCACTTTAAAACAGGACAAGAAACATATCTTCACATATCTTACTTTTGAAATGTTAACCTTTCCTCTACGCTGGATTTTCAACTGTATTTATATGAAACTCAACAAAAAACTTCACAGCTTTGTTAAAAAGATATAATTATCCAGAAATTAAGAAACTAGTGATTTATCCTCAAACTTAAAAATTCAAATAGACCTATTTATATTCAAACAAATGCATCAATATAGCTAATTTTTAATCACAATATCTGTAACAATCGCTACTTAACTATTGTCTTTCAAAAAAACTCCAACATTAACTAATGTTCATATCAATGTAAAACACTCAACCATGAATTTTGTTGTCCAATCTTAACACAAAAATACAATGAAAAATCAACCAGGATTTGTTTCGCAAGATTGTACAATATATTTTAAACATGTTAAGAGAGCCGACATACAAAAACCAAAATATGGAATGCTACTACGCAACTCTTCTTTGACTTTGACAATTATATATATGATCAGAGGCATAGGAAGTTTAAAGCACGAGGGATGAACCCGTGTTTAAATCTGCTGACGGCTAAGCACCCTTAGGATTTTTAAAGACTTGTAATATGGGTCTGAAAGAGAATAATCATTTGACCTTAAGTTGGTCCATAATTCATGAAGAAAGTGACTACAGACCAAAGAAATTTGTAATAATATTTAAAACTAAGATTTTATAGAGAGTAAAGATTAAAGAAATTATTATAGAAGTGGTAATAACCGTTGGCAAGCGTCTGCTTTTTGTTTTTTATTTAAGTTTTGTGTTAGGGCGAAATAAACAATACTTACAAAACGCATTCAAGATATCTGATAAAAAAAATGGAGCTACTGCAAAAATAAGAAAAGGCAGAACTACTGCTAAGTGTTGCCTCAAATTCTGAATAGTTTCCAAAATAATTATTGTAATTTTATAATAGTTAATTGCTATTGAAGTGCCTTACTTATTAGCTTATTATTATCAGTGTCAGCTTTAACATTCACAGTATTAAATAGTAAACTATCTAAACAATTACAGCATTATACCACTGCACCTGTTCTGTTAAAACGTAGTAAACTACTTCCAGACTTTCTCCCCAAATAACGACTCACGAAACAGACGTTCGATCCTTCAGCTGTCTCCTCACCTCCTGCCTCAGGTCAAAATTTAATTTTACGCCATCTTCTGGTGTAATCTCTTTTGCGCACAGTAATGGAAGTGTAATACAGTTAATGAGTCTAACTCGTTATCACTTTAGCATACAACAAAACATAAACTGAATCCAGATTATTGTAAATTTAGTGTACTGTGAGTGCCTATCTTCACTCTAAAATACTTTATACTTCAAGGAATCAGACTAACAAGCTATCACGCCAACAGGAATACATTTTTGTTTAAAATAAGATAAAATATTATTATAAATTGACAGAAGTCTGAGAACTCTCGTATAAACTTGATTAACAACTTAGTCCTGATTATGTACGTTCTTTCTTAATATGTTAAAATATCCAAAACGTGCTTCATGAAAGTGTTGTTGTTCAGTTTTTATCTTTTTAAGAAAAAATAAAACACTATCAAATAATATAAAAAGTAAGAAATCTTGATTTACTTTCTTCTAGATGAAGAAAGATATATTCTAGTATCATATTGTGAGTCAAAGACAAAATGTTATTAAATCTTTTATGTACTATAATAGAAGCTCTGGTCTATATGTGATCGGTCTTTTCTTATTATTAAACGATAGAATGAGTCTGTACTTATTTTATTTATTCAACCTGATCTCTCGTACGTTTGTCTTTAGAATTTCGCGCAAAACTACATGAGGGTTATCTGCGTTAGCCATCCCTAATTTAGCAGTGTAAGACTAGAGGGAAGGCAGCTAGTCATCACCAACCAACGCCAGTTCTTGGGCTACTCTTTTTTCAATGAATAGTGGGGATTGACCGTAACATTATAACGCTAGACGGCTGAAAGGACGAGCATGTTTGGTGCGACGGGAATTCGAACCCGCGACCCTCAGATTATGAGTCTAACGCTTTAACCCACCTGGCCAGGCCGGGCCGATTTCTCATAAAAAAGTACCTTCTGTATCTCTCTGATTAATATGAAATACAAGAGTAATATAACACAAACTCTAGGAGACGTTGCTAGTACCTGGGACGCGAGGCCCATGCCCCTATTCTATTTCGCAGTGGCCCGAATCCCCAGTTGGCAAATCGAAAAATCAAAATATAAAACATGATCGATATCGTACTGAAGTGTTCAGCACTTAAATGGAATTTTACTGTGTTTTTATAGCAATCATTCTTCTCAAAGGACAATGTCAAAAAGTAAAATAAAGTTTCAATATCATCACATGGTTTTAGTAGGGCCTTATTTATGTTAACGTTACTTTAATGTGGTTTCTTTTTTTAAATGGCACGTCTTTATTCGTTAATTGTTTGAATAAAGAGAAATTATTACTTCCACCACAATATATTTACATTGTTTAAACTCCATGTGTTTTTTGTTTTTTTTTGTTAATTCAAATTTTGCTTGCAGCATAAACACTGTATATATAATAAGGTACAAAATAACGATTGTTTAATTACTTTTCAATTATATCAATATTCCTGTCAGCGATAAGTCTTTGGATTTACAACGCTGTAATCAGGGGCTCGATTCCCTACAATGGATACAGTAGATAACCCCATGCGGCTTTGCTTCGAAAAAAACACACGCGCGCGATATGATGATTAATTTCATTACCAACTTCAAACGTATGTAACCATCAACCGAAAGTAGTGTCATCTGTGGTTATTTTATGTAATGCTAAAAATGAAACTAGATTGGAGGAGAAAACTTTTGATCTAAAGAGAAATACAATATCAACATGTCAGAAGGAATGAGAACTTTAAAAAATGAATATTTTTATATGCTTAAAGGTGTTGATATAGAAAAAAAAGACATAAAACTGGTGTGGATAACATGGAGTCCGATCAAATATACTGAAAACGTTTAATGTCAAATTTTAACCTGCGTTTTAAATTCATCGAAATACTAACATATTTACTCACATACTCCTGATGGAATAATAGTACAATTGTTTTTGTTTTGTTTTGTTTTGTTTTTATCAGAACTCTATCTACCCTTCTACAATAACAATCCGTTTTTGATGAAACCAACCAACCACGACTTTACAAGTATATATTTTCCGATAGGTTTATCGAAAAGACATTTCACAAGTTAGTAATCAATTCTAAAAAACTTTCACAATTTTAATAAAATTGTTTTTATATATAGAATAGCTTGTGAAGTCAAACCTTTGTGTTAACCAATTAATTCATAAACTGACTTAATAAGAAAAAGGTCGTTTGGCTCAGCAGATAGTCCCATGTGGCTTTACTATAAGAGAAAAAAGCACAATAAAATGTTTTAAAATAATTTTTAAAATGTACAAATGTTTTGCTATATTGCTGACTCATGAGTATTTGTAGACCTTTAGGAGCTCAAAACTTCTGTATTTTATTCTCTCCTAGCTAACTGTCCTCAAGTATTCGTTATTTTTATTGTTCATACACGTGCTTTGCAGTTGCTAAACTTCGTCGTAAATAATGTTAAACTTCCATTAATACTCTTTCCGGACTAAAGTAGCACATCATGTCACATTCATTCCGCGTTTTTGTTTCACTGGTCTTCTAGTGAATCATATCCAAGTGTAGAGGTGGCGTAGATGTTTCTACAGGTTAGTATGAGCTAGGATTTTACCTTCTCTTAAATATATAAGATAAGAATAATCATTGACGTGTGTAATATATATTTGTAAAATACCACACTAGAACTTTGAGCAGACATGACAACCTTCCGTCCAGTGAATATATGTTATTCCTTCACTTCAGCAGCCAGTTTCTTTAAGCATTATATTAACAGTGGCCATTACCATAACAAAGTGGTCGTATATTTCAGTATTGTTTAGTAAAGATTTTGTTTCACGCTTTACACGATTCTTCAAGTCTTTATTTGGCTGTCCAAATTCACGTACCTCTATTCTCTTACAATAAGTGTGTTGTTTTTGTTTTTTGTTTTTTTATTGTTGTTGTTACTGTGATACCAGTGAGTACCTGTTGGTTTATATTTTACTTGCAAGTACCACTGATTAAATTATTGGGTTACCATTCTTATGTCATGACCAAGGATTTGCTTTTATGGAGTTTAATTTGAATGTTCTTCCTTATAAAGTTTATAAATTATGATGATGGAGTGTATTTTCTGAAACCATACAGAACTCACAGTGGAGAGAGAAAAAGTGTGGTTGAGGTAGAAGCATGATTCATGAATGTAGCAAGGACAAGGAGAGATCTTTTGTTGGACAAAAGACGTTTACCATTTATATTGAGAGCTACATCAATGATCTAAATTTGTCTTTGAGCAAAGATTTGTTTAATGGTAATGACCAATCTGGCTCACAATAGATAAACTGCATTGATCTCTATAGGACACTTGGGCATTCACTGAATCTTACAGGTATTTCCATGTCCTTGTCAGGGTTACTTGTAACTGGAGAAAAAGATGAGGTATATACGGTAGATGACGTGCATCTTAAAGAGCTGAGACAAAATTTGGTGAAGCAGTCGATATCTCACCATGACCTTGCAGCTCTTTTTTTTAATCTAAACATTTCCAGGCCTTTTACTCTGATAACAGTCTGATAATGCGACTAGCAGCTGAGATTCATGTGGAATTAAATGGTGGCACATATTCCACACAATTCAGCATTCATTATTGATCTTACTTGAAGAACTTGCATTCATTGAAATGCATTGTCTCCAGATTTGAGTGCTTAAAATGTTTAAACCATAGAATTGTAGAGGCTCTGGTAGCACATATCTGTCTGCACCACCATTTTGTAATAGTTAAGAAATGCAATTCGTTAATCTGTTAATATTTAAAGAAACAGTAAAAAAACGCTAAATGTGTCCTCAAATGTTTCTGTCTGCTTTATCTACTAAATGGTTGGGTTCAAAAAGTGGTATACAATCTAAAGCTGAGTTTGGGTGGTTCAGTACTCAAAACTCTTTAGTTAATGAAGATTTGGTAAATAGAGCCTACTTATTACTCAGTTGGCCACCTGATTTTACCTTATGTGAAACTCGGTGATCCATATGGATGAGTTCAAAGCTCAAAGAATGGGTAGGTGCCGTAAAGAGTTGCTTTTGCTATTTACGTTGATTGCCTAAAGAACATAATGATTCAAAGTGATCACATCAAGCTGGATTTTGTAACAGAAAAGGAAAAAGCCAATAACAATGATTGTTGAAGCGGGTAATTCACCTCCCAGGTTCACGTTAACTAAAGGCTTAATTAAAACGTTGACTCGCACCTATGCTGCCACAAGCGCTCTTCAGAACAACAGAAATTGCAAGGGCCATATGCTTCATTTAACATTATACATGCGTCAGAAACTGCTCCCAAGAAGACTAGAACATGTGAAACAGATATGTTATTTTAACTGTGATTTATCCTGGAACCAGGAATGTTTATCAAGACTCAAGTTATTTCCCAACTAATTTTACAGCATATGCAAGATTGTAATGTATAAACCAGCTGTTCTAAGTAGTTTAAATTATTAGTGTCTGAGAGGAGTATTACCACTACTTCAGGAATCTGTGTCATCCAAAGATCTGTAACTGGTTTGGATACTTTTAAACATTGCATTTCATAGTATGTTCTTTTTGTAATATGTGGATGTAAGGTTACATTTTTAGTATTTCTTTGTACTTAAGCACAAAAGCTTTACACCACGTGTGCACAGCTCTACAGTCGATCGAGCTTTTGGGGGAGGGACAGCTCTAGGATTATAACACAGTTAAAGTCAAATTGTGCCAATGCATAAACCTTGTGGAGAACTGGGTTATCTATAGGACCAAGTTCAAGGTCCAAAAAAAGCTTGGTCACTTACACTGATTATTTTCATAATTTGCAACAAAAGGTAAATCCTGCAGAAACTTTGGCAGATCACAATAATTTCCTCAAAGACAAGTTCATTGCAAGAGCTATCTGGTTGAAGTAATGACACATCACTTACGCGTGACAGACATTCTCACCCTAACGAAGGCTCTTTCTGAGAAGACAAAACTCATAACTAGAATACTATGAGTTGGAATACGTTACAAGTGATGAAGAAGCCCACAGGCACATTTTTCACCTCAAGCAGCTGCATAGCTGCATCATGCTAAGTTCTAACCTGTCAAAGTCATACTAGAAGCCAACACGACCCTATTGGTTTCATTTGAACTGGCAAAGCTTCTCTGATTCTCCTAACATGTTTGTACCATAGTTAGTATCATTGGTGCCTCTCTTCTTTTGTAACTCTAAAAGAGAAGATAAAAGTATTGATTTTGGGTCTGAGCAGTTGATTCATTTAACACTGAACTATCCAGACTAAGGTATGTAGCACGATAGTCAAAGCTACAATTTTTTATTATCTAGATAATAAATACAGAAGGCTAACAGTAAGCTATAGCTGCTGCTACTTCAATTATTTGAGCCAAAGTTGGATATGGTCAGTGATTTTGAACAGTGTAACCAACATCTCGCATTGAAAAGGTTGATGATCAACTCAGCTCTCATAGACCTGAATGATGCTTAGTGTTTGACTATGAAGGTACAGGAGCAAGATAAGAAGTTTATGGTTAACACTGGAGGTGCCAGAACGCTGGTTATTTTCATTATGTATCAATAACTGAATGTAGTAACCACTCTGGTCGTTTAATAGTGATTTTGGTTTGGTAAATGGTAATATACTAGACATGACTGAAGAAGCATATATTTGACTACATTTAGGTAATGTTAATCACAGAATGAAGGTAATCATATCTGACCTTGATTTTTGGCATTGATATCCTATATAAATAAACTGTATAAACTGCACTCGAGATGGTTTGTACGAGTTTTGCAGTATGACATATTCAGCAGGTGTAAGACATCTGCCACTTTGTATAGTCTAATAGGTTTACACTGAAGATTATGCAGTAGAAAAGCTGTCCAGTCTATATGATAAAGTCTTAATGTTTGGCCACGCATTCGAATCTGCTGCAGAAAACCTGAGCATAGTATACTTCAGTGGATTTTTATAGATTTTAAGTTAAAACCAGAGAAGTGTGTGCTCACGTACATGCAGCTAGAATTCTTTGGCCATACTGTGGCCAAATATGGTGTCTCCACTAGCACTGTGAAAATTACGACTATATGATGCTAGCTTTTATACATCATCAAATGAAAAATCTGCAGAGTCTTTAATTTTGCATTGTATCACCATTGTTATATTACCATCTTCTCCAAGACTGCTACACCATTATCTGCTCTCATTAAAACTGATACGCTTCTAAAAGGGCCAACGAACGTGAAAAACACTTCTGTCACTAAAGAACGCTTTAATGAAATATTCAACATTGGCATATTTATGACAGGACTATCATTTACTGTGCCAGACCAAGCTACCAAAACAGTTCGTGCTTGTAAGATCAGTAACAGAATCCTAGCTATGTTTCACAATCAAATGTATTCATTGCATTGAGTTATTGAACTTGAATATTACGAAGCTGGGACAGCCATAAAATTGATTGAACAAAAAGGGTGTTGCAACCCTTACTTTCTGAACCATCAAGTGAAGTGATACTTACGAAAACAATTGTATTGACTTTTGAATGGTGATACAAAATCCTTGCAGAATTGATAATGGTGTATGTAGCCATCAAGAACAGTAAATATGTTTTACTTGAGAATACTGTATTAATGATAGATAGGTCTGGGTATGTACGAATAGGCTCTAATGAAAGCACACTTGTTAAAGCTAACCAAAAATATTTTGTTGGAAGTCTTAATTTGGTTAAATTATGCCAGTCAAGAAACTGAGAAAATTTGTCAAGTTTAATAGCACGTAGATCATAGCAAGTTAAAGTCCTGCAACTATGTAGAAATAGCTAACAAAGGGGGGGGGGCACGTGGTTTACCACGGTAAAGGTGCATAACTTATTTTAAGGCAGTTCATTCAAAGCTACACATGTGACAATATGTAACATTAAAATATGTAAATATGGCAATATAATGTATAGATAGATATATAAGTGTGGTATTGCGCATATCCATAAACATTGCATAACGTTATTATTGAGTATTATGTAACATTTACACTGATAGCAACTGTCAAGCAATATATGAATGAAAATAAAAGATTTAGTATGAACATTAAGCCTTTGAGGTATAAAGTAAAGTGTGATTAAATAATAATAAGTGATGACGGGAAAACCCACTTGTAGAGAAAAATATATATGTAAAAACGGCTCGTTTGGGTTGAGAAAAATTTTGTATGCAGAGGAGCGAACAACATTTCGACCTTCTTCGGTCATCGTCAGGTTTACAAAGAAAGAAAGAGGTAACTGATTGACAGCTGACCACGTGTTTGAAGAGGATTGTGTAACCACGCACAAAACTAAGGTCCATACTGTGAAAAAACTACACTGACAAACATCACACTAACATTATTTATAAAATACAATATGATAACTGCCACGACTTCTATATTGGAGAAACAAGTAGAAAAATGGAAACCAGATTCAAAGAACATAAAAAGTCACCTTCACACGTTTTCGAACACTGCAAGTCAAATAAACACAACATAACCATAGAAAACACTCGAATACTAAATAAAGAAACAAACATAAACAAACGCAAAATTAAAGAAGCCTTACTTATGCAACAACTCAAGCCCAAAATAAACCAATATAAAGGAACGCCTTTATACCTATATTAATAAATATAATCAAACATCTAAGCACGCCCTCTACATTCCTACACTCAGTTACACAACCCCCTTCAAACATGTGGTCAGCTATCGGTCAGTTACCTCTTTCTTTCTTTGTGAAACTGACGATGACTGAAGGTCGAAACGTTATTCGCTCCTCTGCATAAAAATTTTTCTCAACCCAAACCAGCCGTTTTTACACATATAAAGTGTGATTACTGACCCATGCAGCATTATTTAAAGATGTTGAATATATGGTGTACTTAATGTTTTTATTAAATGTCGGTTAAAGAATGTTTAAGTTTTTATATTAAAGTGTTCCTCATATAGTGAGTTTTCATGGAAGAGATAATGTCGAAGTCAACTGAAGTAAAATCAAGGTTAACAGAAAGGCAGCTCCTGTCATTAGAGACTTCAAACATGGCAATAGTTGTATCCTGCAATCCTGAGACTGAACCATCGAGGCGGTGGTGTCAACATTAAAGACAAGCCCTCAATCATGTTTATGGCAACATTTGTGAAGCTGAGCCTGCCATGAAGTTGATTTCATGATAAAGAATGTTTAATTTTTACTAATATTATAGGGATTTTTATATAAATATAGTAATTTGTTCCTTCGTCATTTGTTATTAAAAATAAAAGACCTGTCTGTTGGTGTCACTTATTTTGCTTTTAGTATTATAATTTTGTCTTTATGTTTCTATGCAAGTATCAAAATAATGTATATAATATGTAAATACACTTAAAGGATTAAAATTAAAAAAGACAAGTATACTCTCTCCAGTCATATGTGAGAAAGTCAAAGTTTTCACCGTCTTGGTTTCATGTATCATAACTATGATTGCAATCACATGTGCTTTTATTACGTAATATTATGATATTTAGTATTGATTTAATTTTATCTTTACGACTTGGTTAATATAAAAGATTTATCTTGTACTTGTAATTTCATTGCATTTTGATTTTAATTCCTTATTTATTTTTCTTTAATTATTACAAAAGCAATAATTTTACGTTGATATTTTCCTTTCAAATTTCAAAGGATTTATTTTGTGATTGTAAGCTCATTTGCTTTTGAAATTTAAATCTAATTGATTTATTTTGTATTATTTTGATTTTTATATTTTACTATATTATAACAATTATATTATAATTAAGGATAACAAGATGGTATACAGGCATATTATGTTTTCTTCACAAAACTGTTTTTCTGTCCAAAACTGAAAGATTATCGATATGTGTTTGCTTGTGTCGATTAATCCATCAGGCTCACTATAGTTTAACCATTCGCTGATATTTTATTACAATTCTTTTCTGATATGTTGGCTGAACTGTGGATAATACAATTTGAAGTGCCTTTTTACCATATCATCTTCAAGTTGATGGTCTGGCATATATAGACTGTCAAATGAATTATTTCTAAGTTTATGAACCGATTGTAACAACTACTCTTTTGTGCATCAAAATAACCTACATGCAACTTAGAAAACAAACCGGCAACTGGAATAACTACTCTTTTGTGCATTATAATAACCTACATGCAAATTAGAAAACCAACTGGCAACGTTCCAAATCCTCTGATGTTTTGATTAAAATAATACCCTCAAGTGACTCTCACCAGTAACCCTCTGCCTATTTCAGATGTATTGTAATGTCCCCAGGAATAAAAACTTGAAATAATTGTTATGTAACAGTCATCGCATATGCATTGGTATTTTAACAATTGAGTAATGGGGCCATATGTCAAAAAATACGAACAGTAGCAAATACAAGTCTGAACTTGCTACTTGACTATAGCTGTGGTATGTGGTTGCAGTCTGTAAGCAACTCAGTTTTAAAGAAACTGTTCCATATCAACTTTTCTGGAAATTCAGTCACGTGAGCCATATAATTCAGTGGTCATATGGCAAGTACAAATACATTGAACGCATTAACAAGAATGAATGATCCAGAAATCGAAGCAAGAGGAGCTGGTTAACTCTGATGCTTTATGATCTTGACACAACTAACGAGCCTCCCAGTGGCTCAGCAGTATGTATTTGGATGCACACTGTTAGAAACCAGGTTTCAATACCCATGGTGGACAGAGCACAGGTAGCCCATTGTGTAGCTTTGTGCTTAATTTTAAATAATCAGTCGATCACAATTAATGAACTGTCAGGCTATGTTTCGTGAGGAATGTTATCAGAGTTCTGAAATTTTTTAGATGATCTTTCACGTTAACCAATTCAACATTGTTTCTGTTGTTGCTATTTTTGTGGTGTGAGATCATTCCCATCGGTCAGCTAGACTTATACCAGTCTTCCTAGGATACATTAAAGAAATTTTGCTGTAACGCAGCATCAGAAATTGATACTGACTGTATAAATTATGGAAGGATGTGTATTATTTTAGTTGTTTCTGCATGTTTATTTGATAGAGTATGTTTTATGACCTCTTTATGGCAGTGCTAATATAGAAATTACAATAACTCAAAATAGTTGATGTGCTATGACAGTGAATTTAGTTTTGTTGTCTTCTGTGGTACTTCTATAGCATTACAGAGTGTCTTTACCTATATTTTGTATTTAAAATATGAACTGGGTAATGAAGTACGAGGTAAAAGCCATTTCTGCAGCTTTAGTCTCTCATTGCTTTTATATTCGTGATATTTGTTTAAATTGCTACATGATGTAGCGTGTGGAAAAAATTCCAGTACTGGCATTGGTTGTCACGAGTATAGGTTCAGACGATGATCAATAATGTTATGTATTTCACTTATGGTTAATATATAATGTTAAAATACATGTTTATACGTTAATGTAGCGTATACAAACCAGTTTTTATACATCTATTTGTGTATAGAAACATGAAATATACAAGAGCAGAATAATTCATGAAATTGAAAAGTTTAATCGAATACTGATAAATCTATATCTTGGATAAAGATCGCAATAAAAGGATTTGATCACAGTGAGCGACATAATTTTTATTCTATGTTTATTTGATCTTGATGAAAGAGTTATTCAAATAATTCGTAATCTGAAATATTCGTAAAAAATCTAGTATATCATTGAGAGAAAGGTGAAACGTTTCCTTAATAATTTGGCCCAGCATGGCTAGGTGGGTTAAGGCGTCCGACTCGTAATCTGAGGGTCGCGGGTTCGAATCCCCGTCGCACCAAACATGCTCGCCCTTTCAGCCGTTGAGGCGTTATAATGTTACGGTCTATCCTACTATTTCTTGGTAAAAGAGTAGCCCAAGAGTTTGCGGTGAATGGTAATGATTAGCTGCCTTCCCTCTACTTATACTACTAAATTAGGGATGGCTAGCGCAGATAGCCCTCGTGTAGCTTTGCGCGAAGTTCAAACCAAACCTTAATAATCTAAATCACACCAATTGTGACATCTGGTAGCATATCGATTTTACTGGTGTTGATGGAGAACTATTTTACAACTATAACAACTATAATGTTCGAAGATAATGTGCTTTATATTTACAAAGCGAAGTCATTAATTAGTTATTCAAAACGAGAGAAAATATGATGTACTTATTGTTTTCTAATGGTTTTGATTTAAACGTTTATTTTATTCGTAGAACTAAATTATTTTGAATCTTATAGAATTTTAAAATTCTTTCATGACCATATTTTTGTGAACTATATATGTTTGTAGTGCTATAAAATATTTTTGTGTCGGATTCATGAGTGTAAATATGATTTTTCTATGAAAACAGGAAGTATTTTATTTACTTGTTTCGAATATATTTAATTAACTTCAGTAGACAAGTTAGTGTTGTGAAACCTTCAAGTTTAAATTAATTGATTCATTGTTTGCAAAGTATTAGCCTTAATAAGAGTAATCAATATGATAGATCAGTTTACAGTTCTGAAGCTCTGTCTTACAACCAAACAGTGATGGAAGAAATTCATATATATATAATGATTAAACTTGTTGATTAGTAAGACAACAGCCAGGGGTCTAGCCAACATAATTGTGGGCGCTGTCGACCACACGTCTTCCCTTTAATACATACAGTATATGGGGACAGCTGTTGCAAATGGCCATTATGTAGCTTTCCATAAAAATATAAAACAAGTTTGTTCTTTAATGTTTATTACGAAGAGTGATAATGATTTGTAACCTAGTTCTTTTCATTTGTTGTTTTAATATCTAGTATAAAATTTTCCTTTATATAATTACTGGCCAAACTCATCCAGTGTTTGCTTGTATTGTTTCATATCTATATAAAATTTCGTTTTTCATTCTGTTTTCTATTTAATTCTCTAATTTGAGATTTCATTATAGCACATTTAGTTTGTTTTTTATTATTTTTAGTTCTGTATCATTTGACTTTGTATAAAGATTAAATTTGTCTTTTGAATTTGTTCTGAAATTTAAATTTCAGTTGGATTTTGTTTCGTTTTATTTCATTGTAATTACATTGTGTTTCATTTCTTTTATTTCCTTATGTAATTGATATTTCGGTTTGGAACTTAGTTTAAAATGTTTTTATTAAACCTTGTTTATTTTGGGTTATTTCATTATTCAGTCTTATTTATTTTGTGTCAGTTAATTTCATTTTTATACCTGATGTTGTATTCAAATGTAATTGTTATTTTTTTTTGATTGATTGACTTCTAATACCTTTATATATGTTAAATAAATTATTCTCTTTTATCTTCTACATCTCGAACAATGTTTAAAGAGTAACTATGGCAGTTAGTTGCTTAATTTGAGCATTTGATGACCATTTCAATGGAGGTTTTATGATTAAAAGAAAAAGTTTCACAATTAAGCTGATATATTTTAAATTTACCGTTTCATAACTAGAAGGTAATAAATCTTTATTTAAGTATATTATGTATCCAGGTATCTCTCAATTACTCATTGCTCTTTTTAACAGGATATAAATACTCATTAAAGTTGTATTAACTTAGGTTACGTGCTGCATAAATAATAAACCATTATACTGTGTCATCACCTCTCTGATTTAAAAGTCAAAACAAAGTGAAAGAGTGATACAAAAGTTTGTACAAGTTAGTATGAGCTAGAAGTTTGTCTTCCTTATAATGTGAATAGAAATTATCAGCAACATAAGTAATCTAAGCTCGTATGATTAACAGTCTGTTAGAGACCCAAACTTACAATTTTTTATTTGGTGAAAATGTGTTATTCCTTTGCTTTAGTACCCAGACTAGTTGACCATTACATAGAAGATGGAAATTGCTACACTAAAACAACATCACATTTTTATTTGTGTGTGTAATGGAATTTCTTTGTTTGTTTTACAGATCTGATGGATCCCACCTCTCTTATTGTGATAGTCAGGGTTCACTTGTTAGTTTCATCTTTAACTTAGAATAACATATACTCTTCTAGCAAACAAATGTATATATTTTTTAATCGTCCAAAATCACCATCTAAAACAAAGTTGGTTGTCGGTGTTGAAATACACAAAGCATTTGTTTGTTTGTGTTAAGATCAAAGTCACACAATACACTACCTGTACTGCGTCCACTCGGTTTTTATAAGCCCTCAGATATACCGCTAAGTCACTGATAGAGGTGGGGCTACATAAAGTAGAAGTTACGTTTCAATTGGTAACGTAAGATATTTTTTTCCTATTTGCTTGCTTTTGTATATTCACACAAATCTAGTTAATGTTTTAGGGCACATAACCGTCCCTAATTTTTAAATTATACATTCGGGGTAAGGCACCGAGTAAACAACACCCACCATTAACTATAAAGGTAATCTTTCCTGAGAAAATATTGATATTTGTATATTTGTCCATTACCCTCATAATGTATCAAGTTCTAAATGTTCGAGGTGCATTTTTTGTTTGTTTGCAATACGATAATAAGCTACGAATGATGTATCCGTAAATCCACAGTCCGGCATTTAGCTGTTAGATCACTCTCGACCCAACATAAAATGTACTTTCCAATAGTACATGTTCAATGTGGATAAAAACACCAATACATATATTTTTAAAGTTGTCTTTCAAATAGACGTTCAGGAGATAACGTTAATAATTATTTTGTGCGAAAAGTTGGGAAATATTCGAGTTTACCGCTTGATTCTTTTGTTATTATTTTTAATTAATGTGTTCCTTTACTTTTCAAATGATTCACAGACTTTCTTATGATATACAATGTCATAATCATGGACAGCTATAGGTAAAATAGTCCTTTATTACTTTGCATGAAAACTCATTTAGCATGGGAATAAGTTATTGCTTACCTATCTCTGTGGTAGTGTAATTATGGTGTAAAAAGTAAACAAAAACTACGATTGAGCAGTCCACCCCTAGTACAGCGGTAGGTCTGCGAACTAACAACGCTACAATCAGCGGTTCGATCCCCCTCGGTGAACTCAGCAGATAGCCAGATGTGGCTTTGTTGTTATATAAAAACACACACTACTGAGAGAATTAGTTAATGACAATGTCTTTATTTTTATCAACAAAACTTATTCTTAGGATATGACTAGGTATCAATAGACAAAAACATTAACTCTGATGCAACCGTAATGCAAGATGGTAGATGTAAGATTAGATGATATGGTTAACCAAAAATTAATCATGGACTATACGTGTGGGTAAATTTTAAAGCTTCAGTAAGAATTGAATCTTTATATTGTACATATTGTTAAAAACGTGAATCCCAATGAGATTAGTATAAGCTAAATATTATAAATTTTTACAAAATCACGATTTATTCTTCATCTGGCAAGCTAACTGTTTATAATGGCACAACAGTAATGAGTTATGTATATTTTCAATCTCTGTTTATAAAGAACATATAAAAATTATAAGAAATCTACTGGGCGTTTTTCAGTTGTGTTTCAATTCAGTTATTGCATTTGTATTGTTCCTAGTTTGTTGATCCATTTGAGCGAATAAAATTAATATGCTTCGATTGTCAATCAAAGCTATACCCACCTGTAATTATGATATAGGATAATGGTATATGTGTTTGTGTTTTTCTTATAGCAAAGCCACATCGGATTATCTGCTGTGTCCACTGTGTGCGGGGAATCGAACGGCTAATTTTAGTATTGTAAATCCGTAGACTTACCACTGTCCAATCAGGAGAAGATAACGGTACAAGACTCATTATAAAAGAATCATAAATAATTTAAGACATTCAAATTTATCTTCTTCCAAGCATACTTACTGTTATATCATGCCAAGACCACCATGGAAAAAGTTGTTTGTTTTTTGTTTTTGTTTTTAACCTGTGTGAAAATTATTACTCAGATGAAAAAAAGGAAGATATTATAGTACATTACCGTTACTGGGGTGCCAGCTCTTAAAAAGCTATTCATATCTGATAAAACATTGGGTATATTAAATCTAAAATAAGTTATACAAGTATAGAGCATTATATCGTTGTGAATACAAAATAATACCATATATGTTATTTACATATTGCAGATCAATTTTCCACCTAGGATTGTAAGAGGTATTACAGAGGACTCGACCATATGTGCGTGACGTCGTAATTGCTCAAATTCAGTACGCAACTGATGTGAAAAAATTTAGATTATTTTGAAAAAGAAACAGTATAGTAATCGTACTTTGCATTGCAATGTTTGTTTAGAGCAACCAAGTTTTACTAGCAGTATCGTAATTCTCGTTACTATTAATAATATAGCCAAGTTCGAGTGATTCCTGTTAAACAACTTATTACACAATTTACAGGTTGTATTACTTATTTATTAATAGTATCGTAATGATAGGACAAATTAAACTGTAAATATTGTTAGTACTTACACTGAGATATGTCATATGTTAAAAACAGTATCGAGTCCAATATTTGAGCAAGTCGATCACCGTCATTGGTAAAAGACTAAGTTAGGCCTAGTGAGTACTGTTGAAAATATATGTTAAAAACAAGTACGAAGTAATTACTGCAGTTTTATAAAGTATAAGATGTAAGTGAAATTTAGTATTCAGTCTCAGTTCATCAAATATTTTGAAAATAGATTACCTTTAATAATTAGTCTTATTGCCCTGTGCCAACAAAAGCTTCAAAATTCACAGACATTTTATTAGCTTCTGCGTTTGGTCGTAAATGATAATGATTTATGTTACCATGATGTAAGCCTAACTAAGAAATTTTGCTGACATTAGTAGTAGAATAATATATTTTCGAAGTAATAGAGTAAGAATCAAACTTCGTAGTTTAAATAGTTTTAAATATCTTTTTGTGTGTATGAAATTGGCAGGTATTAAACAGACAGTGCGAAGGAGAATGTTAATGTCTGGTTAATAATTTTAACTTTAATAATTTTGCAGCCCAAAAAAAACCTTGTTTGAACAATTTATATAAAATAGTTTGGAAATATTTGGTGGACAAACAAGAACCATTGGCAAAATCCTCAATTAGAAGGTAGAAATGTAAAAGTCTGAGGAGAAGGGGAAACGGCAGCAGTTATAATGCTCATACTTTAGCAAACCTCTTTCTCACCATAGGATAAATACATGCACGTGTTCCTATATAACAGTGTTGAAATTAATGATATTTTATAATACTGCACAAATGAGCATTTTTTGAAAATGACTTTGTAGATAAGCAGCATGATTTTCAAATAGGTTGTGGGATTAATTTTATGTTTAATGTCACCTGTGTGAGGTTTTTATTACATTTTTACCTTGGCCAAATAAAAAAAAATTAAAGGAACTGTGATCAGTATACCAGTAAAATAACTTGTATTTTTTTACTTTACTCAACATCTTCAACATAAAGAAATTCAAATCATCTGGGGGTTACACTCCCACAATAACAATGCAAGCACCCATACTAAAATTCTAGATTAAGCCCTGAGTAGTAATATTTTCCAAGCTTAACTTAAATTTTTTCCCTTTAAGTTAGTGACACATACATTATATTTACATTTCCAGAAACAAATTGAACACAACTCATTCTACAACAAGTTACAATATATGTTTGAAGTGTTAGTTACATTACTACTTGTACATACTTGCACAGCATTTCTTTCTGTATGTTCCACAATGTCAAATCTGGAACTTACTATTGTAAGACACAAATGGTTGCTAGTTATATTTTGTACTAGCAAATTCATACTGCTCCTAACATTATTATTCTCCCTGAAATTAGCTCACATTATCAAAGTTATTTGGTGTATTAAATGATAATAAATGTGTATATATACTTAAATGTATACATTTATATCAATAACTTTTGAATCAAATTGTAGAGTATAATTCAGATTTTAATATTATCCGAGTTAATTTCTTAATTTAAATTAACTATTAAAAGAATACATCTAAATTTAGATTTTAATATGTCTTAGTATGTTGAATGCATAATGTTTAACATTATATGTTTGTGGTGTCAAAATACTAAATCTATAATTTCATACAAATTAGGAACTCAAATTACTAATATTGACAAGCTAGAATATAAAATAAGAACCCTGTATCTTTTGATTTCCTAGATATGGCTCATGTACCAAATCAAATATAGTGGTCCCTTTTAACTGTTTCCATTTTTTGAAATGATCGCTTACATACTCTTTCTACAGTATATGATACGTGAATAATCAGTCAGCAACTTTACAATGTCCCCAGAGTGGTTTTCTCAGCCATTGTAATCTTTGAAAATACTACCACATTCTTTCAATTCAAGGAAGTAGGTTGTGTCTCTAGTCTGCTCAAAGTTTCATACTTTTTAAAACCTAAATAATTCTTGGATACTAAGCTCAAAAAATTACAGTATAACTCTATGGTATTAATGTATAATAATTTAAATGTGATTGTAAATTACAAAATACTAGTCCACTGGAGATCCGTTTTATATAACGGGATAGGTAAGCATAGTACATGTGCACTGCATCAGTGCAAGTTACGCAATGTTAACTAAGCATTAGTGGAAGGTCAGTGTAATAAAAAATAATAAACTTGTATATAAATATATAGCATTGATACTTAAGCTACTTAGATTAAACATTTGTATTTTTGTGTTATAATATGTAGTCATTCGAGTATGAAAAAAGCATAATTTATATTTTCCTAATTTTTCTATGATGGTTACAAGGTTTGTCAAGTGACATACCTCACATAGTAAAAATATAGAAATAACATAAAATATAAAGTCTTACTGAAAGCAAATGTTTGAAATGTGTTTTGGAGGTTTTATGTAAATAATTTGAGATGTTTTGGGATAAATAATAGTTTTTTAATCATACAATGAAATAATTTTGCACACATACCAGTAACAAAACAGACTTCATTTTCATAAACAAATCTTCAAAAATATTTCATTAAAAATTCTGATTTTTTTTTGTGTACAAAATACTTGTGTAGATGAACTCCTGCATTGTACTGAGCCCATAGAGTAAAACATGAGAAGTTCGTGAAATGTTGGAAGTTAGTAATCTTGAAATTTGTATTAATCATTGCCAGATTAAGTGCAATGGGCAGCTGAGGTTTTAGAAATAATGTAATATTTTTAAATATTTCAAAGTAAACATTTCTTATAGAAAGAAAAAGTAGCTGTACAAGTAAAAAAATTAGGTTGGCTTACAAAGAGTATAAAAGATAAAATTGAATAAAAGCATCATAAATTTAAGAAGTTTAAATTCACTGGTATGGTGGGAGATTGAAAATAGTTCAGAAGATCAATAATGTTGGTAAAACAGGAAATTATGGTAACAGAAAGGATGAATAAGAACAGGGGCATAGATTTTTTACACCCGATGGGGGGGGGGATGATTTTTGCAACCACTTATGTGGACTGTTCAATTTTCAAATTGGTAATCTCTGATTACATGAACCTGAAAGCTGTAAACATGCAATCACAGAGTAATCTTGTTGCCAAGATACTTGCATGCATACTTAGGCCTACTGATTGATACTTGTGAACTATTGCTTAGATCAAAAAGAAAGATTTACATTTCAGCTGCTGAAAAAGCTTACATCTAGGCCTAGTTATGTAATTTGATTAGTAAGAACACTAGAATCACAAGAACAAACACACAGTTTATAGGCCTGTGATGCAATAAAACAATTCAACAGACCAAACTGTAGGGTAAGGATGATTGTATGCACCATACCCCCATCTAAAATGAAGGGGAGGGATGTATACCAACCATTCCCCCCAGGATCTATGCCCCTGAATAAGAAAAGGTTTACTAGAAATGTAAAAAATAACAAGAATTTCTTTAAATACATTGTAGGTAAAATATTAAGATGAGGTGTAGGACCTTAGAGATAATAAAGGAAAGGTAAAATGATTTTAAGATGGTTGGGTTATTTTGGTTTTTCTTCAGTTTTTACTAACAAATCTTTAAGAAGTACATACACCACATCTTGAACAGTTGATAAGTGGAAAGAAGACTGCATTAAATTGAGCTTGTTACAAAAATATAGGAGTTTTTAAAGTATGATATAACTCCTGGTTCAGATAATATTTCCCCAAAGGTTTGAAAGAAATTAATCATTAGATATGTGAGCCATTTGCTACTGGTTTTTGTCATTCCTTGAATAACAGTTACCAGAAGGTTAAAAGTTAGCTAATGTAACTTTTTTTTCAAAGAAGGTGATAACAAAAAATTGTCCCAGTAGCTGAAGGTCCATTAGTCTTGCATCAGGAGTGGGTAAAGTTTTGGGAAGTATAATTTGAATAGGAATAACTTGAATAGTGTTAAACAAGGAAAGAATTTTGGTGTACTTTTGATCAGCCTCTTAAGCCATTCAAGAATGCTATTGCTAGTGGTAGGGCAAATAGGATTCTAGGTTATATATACAGAAATATTGAATACAAGTGTAAAAAGGCTATAATTTGTTTTGTCACTGGTTAGGCCAAATTTGGAGTATTGAGTTCTGTCTTAAGTTCTTAACCCTAAAAAAGACAAACTGTTGGAAAGAGTTAATAGAATGGTGCATGCAAGAAGGGGTTGTCATGTGAGGTGAGATTGAAATCTGCCAAATTGATTTTGTTGAAAACATGAGATGGAGAGGATATGAGTCAGCTGTTTAAGATTGTAAAAAGAATTCATAGTGTTGATGCTTCATCATTTTTTGTGCCTAATGGTAAGAATAGTAGGATTAGGGGATACAATTATAAATTTTGGCAGGGAAGGAGTCATCTTCAGCTAAAACAGTTTTATTTTTCTAATAGGGTAGTTGTTTTATGGAATGGGTTGTCATTGGATATTGTGGAGGCAGTAAGTTTAAATGAGTTTAAGATAAGTATATGAATGATATCTATCATTAGAAGATATTCATATATTGATCAAGATATATTAATATATACAACACTATATATTTAATGATGGCCTTTAAGAATTTTACTTTCACAATAATAGTTTTGGCTTAAAAGATGGGACAGCCAAGATGGACCAGCTGGTCCCATGTTCCCTAAAGACATTGTTATTATTACTTCCAATGACAACTACTTGAGCACAATATTTCTAAGCATGTTTTATGCAAAACTGTTGATTCACATGCTGATTGTCTTGACAATCAAATGTAAAAATTGAAGCTGCAGTCTGGCTGTCCCTATGTCCTGATACTTAGCCTATATATGTTATGAAACTCGAACATGGATCAAAACTGCATGTCATTGGCAAGTGTTATAAATGACTGAAATTCACATATCTTGGGTATGTTGATGATCAATGGCAAGAATTTATGAGCTTTTCTTCTGAAATATGCACTAGCAATTTTTTTCTAGTATATTGTAAGTTTTATTAGCAAACTTGAAACAATTACCAACAGCTTGTGAGTTTAGTAGTATTAATTTTGCCCTGAATGTAAAAAAAACCATATTTTTAAATGCCTTTTCCTCTGATATAATTTCTGGTATGTTGAGTAAAACAATAATTCCAACTCCCTCCAACTTTTTTTTAGCCTCACAAGATAGAAACTTAGTATATAAGTATTATGTATATATGTATTTTTATACACCATTCTCATTAAATTTATTCTAAAATCCTCAACATATGGACAGTGATGGTCTGTTTGATCTGTTGAGGTTATCTTTGCATATCTGCTATTGACAAGAGTAAAAGTTTAAACCCACTATTTGTTTTTTTGGAAACCATCAAATTTAAACTCCTGTAAAATGCCTGCTTCCACTGCTGGCAACAGCAACTTATTCTGTAAGTCAATCACTGTTACAAAAACAACTTAATTGGAGCTTAGCTTGTATTCTCATTCTATTATTTTCAGAATGTAAGAAGTAAATCAGAGACCTTTATCTTATTTATTCTCTGGTAATGCTGCATACTTTATTAAGATTGCCTTTAACCCTTTTTTTTCAAGTTAAAAATAAAGATAGTAACTTATTTGTCAAAGATTAACCCATTCCCAACATAATTCTTATTAGCCCTCTTTTCACTTTTCTATCATACATCTACCCAAATACATTGTGGTCTTTTCTTTTACAAGCAGAAACATTCAGCTGCTACCTCAAAATACCCTCTTCTTTTGTGAAAATTTGAAATCTTTCTAAATCAATTTTATCATTTTTAATTAACTAACAATGCATAATACTGAAAGATACCAAAGTGTCTAAGTATATCAGTTTGTTACAGACTTCAAGTTTTAGCATGAAAGAAAATCTACGTATATATAGACAATGTATTTTGAAGGCGAAAACAAATTTATTCATAATTCAACCACACTGTAGTTGAATTCTCTCATTACTACATCTAATTAAAGCTTAAATAGCCCATGTAAGATTCAAGTTTCTACAAATGTATCCCAGTTTAATTACACAAGACTTGTCACATGGCAAACAACTCTTCTTTGCCCTGTTTCACAACTGTCTTTATGCATTGTCAAAAATTCTTTACCCACACTTTTTATGAAGTTACCCTTGTGCATGCAAAATGTTTGTGAACAAGGTAATGTGATAAGTTTAAACTTAAATTGTTGAGATTAAGATTAATGTTGTATTTATCATCCTGGTATATTCTACATTTTTAAATATTTACATGTTTGTTCTTTCTAGACAAACAGTATACAGAGTGATGTTGAGATTGAAATTGGTCTGCTGTTATTTGAAAACATTTGCCCCACAGTTTT
This sequence comes from Tachypleus tridentatus, assembly GCF_004210375.1. Classification (NCBI taxonomy): domain Eukaryota; kingdom Metazoa; phylum Arthropoda; class Merostomata; order Xiphosura; family Limulidae; genus Tachypleus; species Tachypleus tridentatus. The sequence goes on from NC_134833.1 coordinate 102,134,832, forward strand.
GTTGTTTTCTGTGTTCAGAGGATAGTTTTATTGACCCGTGAAGAAAGCCTTTGAGAAAAGTGTTCCCAAAACTGGTCTGCTTAACAAAAGATCTGTTATATTGGTGTATATGTAACTGAAGAGTGCAAAGTTGAAAGTGAAATTGTGCCCTAAGGGGGAGTGAAGAACTGTGGATTAAACTGCCATGCCTGCAGGTGTAAATGCAAACCAAAAATCCTATGACTACTTGCTGAAGTTTTTATTGGTTGGAGACAGTGATGTTGGGAAGCAGGAGATTTTGAGTGGTCTGGAAGATGGATCTCAAGACTCTCCCTTTGCTGGTGCATCAGGTAAAAGGATATTAGCAAAAACTATTATTTTTATTTTTTTGTATTTGTTCAATGTTGCAAAAAAACCTTTTTGCATGATGTTATATAATTCTATGTAAAACTTCAAAAGTTCTGATGTAATACATACATTTAAAACTCCCAGGACCAGACTAAAACTTTTGTAAAGAGAAAGAAATTTTTTCATTGGAATATATCCAATAGGTATTTAAATAGAATGAACTGTATGTCTGGAAATATCTTCATGTGACTGTAATTGAAATTATTGTATTGTTAATCATTTCTTAGAAGCTCAGGTGGACAGTTGCCAGGTCTCATATCTTCACGAAACTTGCTGTTGCACATGATAAAACCAAATATATCAGGCTCTAAAATGCCTGTGATGTATTGATTTCAACAATCTCAATTGAAACTAATAGGTATTAAACTAATACCAAGCAGAAACATTTGAAACATTTTCATACACTGAAAATTAATAACAATGCAATTCAGTTTTTAAACATTTTAAATAAGGAACTGCTATCTACTAAAGAACACTATGACATGTGTGATATAAGAACACTTTACAAAAAATTTACAGTATAGTTTGGACTAATACAGGTAAAAATTGAAACCTTGTAACCTTTAGGTCCTTGCCTGCTTTATACTTGTTTCAACATAAAATTGACATTCTAATGAAAGCTCTTGTTATCAAGATTAAGCATTTTATATAATCTTGTGTTTTAAGGTAAGCCTTCCCAGTTTTAACATGAATATTTTTATATGTAAGTAACATAGTGAGAGTTTTTTTACCATAACTAGTATTTTAAATTAAATTGATTTCAGACTACCTGTGTTGGTATCTAAGACTTTCTATTTTTCAAAATATGCCTTTTATCAGTTTTGCAAGTTATGTTGCTTTTAGTTGCACATAAATATCACTGTGAAAACAAAATTGCCTGGTCTTCTTTTCTTTTGAGAACATGTTATTAAGTTTATAACATGATTTGTTCCTTTCTGAGCCATTGAACACATTTCTGGTGTAAAGTACATATCTGCTTATCAGATTGAAAATTGTAAGTAAAATTAATAAGCAACAGATGACAAGGAACCATTAGGTTCTTCAAGGTTAATTCTTGCTCATCTTTCCTTAGAAAAAGTGAGAATTTAAAAACAACCATTAAACTTCAAGGAAATCATCAGTTTCTCTCTTAAACTCCTTTAAAGTGCTGTCTTCCATTACTGCTGAAAGCAACTCACTCCATAAGTCATTGTGTTAGAAGAATAAAACTGTCCTAACTGGAGCCAAGCCTATCTTTTCCAAAATTAAAATGTGTTCTCTTGTACTATTGTCTCCTAAATATAACACAAAAAAATATCCTATGGCTTTACTGGAGAGACATAAATATTATCAGCTTTACACATTCATTATTAATATTTGTGCAATGACTATTTCTAAAATAATTTCCTTCAATTAAAAAAAAAAATGCAAATTCAATAAACACATTTGAATATGAACTTACCTGAATTGGCTACATTTTCACAACTAAGCAAAAGTCTGAAGCATTTGATTCTCAAAATTAAATTTTGCACTGTCTAATATGCAGTTTTTGCATAATAAACATCTTGGAATAACATTTGAAAACTTGCACCAGTACTTCACTACATGATAATGGAAATGGAGAATGAAGTTGGTTGTAAATTAGGCAACACCATTTCTGTTTTGTGACAAATGATATGACGATATTTTAAGAAGATAATATAAAAGTAAAGTGGGAGTTAGAAATAACCTAGAAGGTAATGGAAGCAATTGGAAGTATTGCAGTCTCTGCATTATAACAACATATGTTTTGTAATTTTGGACCTGCTAATAAAGTATAAGGTGTTGTGTTTTGTACTGCTTATTAACAATATAACAGTATTATTCTTTCCACAGCCTCCTGGTAAAATTTTTAAAGAATACTATAATATAGGGAGAATGCAATGCTTATTCTCTATTACTTTAGATCATGAGAGTTTCCTATTTTACGTTTAGAAAAACTTCAAGATTTATGGTCACATTTATCATGAAATAAAAATGGTTTTGTCTGTTTGCAATTGCTGACCATCTTTGTACTTCATTTTCACAAGTCATTTTGTGTAGATTTTGTGACATTATTTGCACATGTACAGTTGTGCAGTATTAATACAGGTTATTTGATAGTGTAATATTATATACTGAGTTTCAAGTTTCAGACATCTTGTTCAGTCATGAAAACCTAGCTCAGCTGAGTCAGATGTGTAATTTTGTAATTGTTAGGGGTATGTTTTGTTAATTTATTTTAATATTTCTTAAAATATTGAAGGAAATTGTTTTTACAGTGGGCTGTTGCACAGATCTGTAGGATTGATATACTTATAAGTACATTAACTAACTGTTACATTATTGATATTGCAAATAACCTTGTAAACTTTTACTAAGACCCTTCTTTTCTGAAGGGATAAGTTAAATGGTCTCAATCCATCTCAGAGAACTTTTCTTTCCATCCCTAGCATCTTTCTTATTGCCCTCCTCTGAATGTTTTGGTATTTAATCATCTTTCTTAGATAAACAGAAAAACTGTAAAGAGTATTTCAAGTAAGGCCAAATTAATGATTTCTAAAGAAAGAATTATCTCTTACAACTTCTAATTAACATGCCAAAATCTGAGATAAAATATTTTTGTTTTACCAGAAAAACTAACTGCTTTTTACAACATGAGTTATTTCTCCACCATGGTGCCAAAATTCCTTTTTTCAGTCGCACTGAGTTAGTTTTCATATTAAATGTGTAATTGTGGTAACTGCACATTATATGTAGTACTTGTGGTTAAACCATAGTCTATATTAATAACACATTTGTTCAAATATAATGCAATCTTTTTTCCTTCAAATACCTCCCAAAAAACTTGATGTGCATTGTATTCATATAATTTCAATCTTGTCGGGTTTTGTACAAGGTACCAATGAAAATCATTTAAGCATCATTAAAGATTTCAAAAAGATGTCACATAGCAATTGTAATGTATGGGATGAATAATTACATGCTGTGGAAATCAGAAAAGGATGAAGCAAAGGTTAAAAGCAGCTAATCTGATGATGATAATTCTAATGATAAGAAAGATTTATGTGAAGATAAATGATTAGCTTAGTGTATTACCACATATACACTTTTCAATAAATTTTGTAAAATTGACATGTAAAAAAATTTCAATGAAATATTTCCAAAAGTGCTTAATACATCCATAGTTTTTACTGTATTTTAGAAAACTATTGAACACAATTTGTACAACTGATCTGTAAAGAACAATTTTTTTTCAATTTTGCCTTTCAAAATAGGGTGTGCAAATTGAGGCAAATACAGTATTAGTGAATTATGTCTCATAATTGGATTATTTGTAATAGGCATATTGGCTTTTTTTTTTTTCTTTACAGATGTTTAGATAGATATGGACAAATATTTTTCATGTGATTGATAATTGTTATAATTACGCATTACTTCAATATTTTTTTATTTCTATTACAATATATTTTGATAAATATATATTCATAAAATTACCTTTGGTATTATTCCTTTATTGCCATAATTAAACTTTAACAAAAACAGTATTTTTTCTTTATTCTAGTATTAGTTTAATGAGTAAAATTCATTGGTACTAAAACTGTAAAAAATGCTTGAATATTTTACTTTTTTAAAAGCTGTTTTCATTTATCTGTCATGTAATATAAAATATGCAACATTATTATATTCTTAAGGTTCTACTCATTAAGGGTTTTTAAGCTAATAGAAATATAGGACATTTGCATTGTAAACAGTATAACAGTTAACATACAAATTTGCAAGCTTTACATTTGTATGTTTTTTGTTGTTTTTTTATTTCTTACATGCTTACAATTAAATGCTAGCAAAATAATGTACTCCAGCATGACTATTTTAAAATACTTCTCATTTGAGGTTATTGGTAATTAGAGGTAGAATTCCAAGTGTGTGGATTATAATAACAATAACTAACAGGGATTGAAATTTTCTATTTAAAGCTGGATATGCCCGTCAAAAAATCAAGTTTGACTGGCATTTTCCCATCATGACCTGTGGTCATATTCCTAACATATTGGACACCAATACAGCGTCCCCTCAAAAATAAGCGAGGCAAAAACTGTGTATGCACAGCCCAAATATTTTGCTTAAAAGTATATTCTATAATGAGTGGAAAATAACTTGCAGAATTTAAGATTTAATTTAAGACAAAAAAAAGCATATTTTAAAAAATGGTCGTGAATGCTCACAAAACACGTTTTTTAGGTCTCCTTATCCATGCTGTCCCAGATAGTCATGTGACTGCCAAATATTCACGATGATCTGATTGTGGCGTCTGATAGTTAAAAAAGGGAAAGTCTCACGATCTATTTCAATTTGGCTTCAAGAGCAAGACTAATGAATCAGAAGACCGAGACTATGGAACCCCAAGTGAAAAAAACCCAAGCTTGTTGACCCAAGCCCAAGTGTTAAAACAAAAATTGTTACTGCTAGTACTGGCACTGAGCCTACTCGTTGTTTCCGGGATGAATGGAATAGAGGGTGACCATGGCTGGAGTATAACAACACTACCAGACTGATGTTTTGCTCAATTTGTCAAGAATATGACCAAAGTAGTGGGAGGCAGAAGAACACCTTCATAACAGGATCTTCCAACCTGAGAGCAAGTGCTGTTAAGGAGCATGAAAACAGTTGTGCCCACAGTCTACATTGTCAAGCTAAGACAGCAAAAAACACCTGATTTAACTTTCATGATGAAAGAATTGAGCAAACTTAACCAGACTGAGAAAGATTGTTTGCTTGTGCTGTTCAGGACTGCCCTTTATGTGGCTTTGAATGCCAAACCATTCAGTGATTTTCAAGAGCTTCTGTTGCTGCAGGAGCACAACTTTGCTATGAACTAACAGAACATTATGCCAATGACAAACAAGCAGTTATCTTTATAAAGTATGTTGCAAAAACAATTAGAATTTGTCAGATCTCATCTGCACACCTCATTATTCTTTGGCATTATAACTGACAGCTCAACAGACACTTCCAACATTAAGCAGGAGATAGTCTATGTAAGATACTTGGACGGTGACTATTACCCAGTAACCCACTTCCTGTGTCTGCAGTCAGTTGAGAAGGCTGATTCTGAACACTTGCTACAAGCACTTAGTTCAGGTAGAGGTTTCTTAATTACCTGGGATGATAATTTTCTGGATTTTTCCTGAATTCCTAATTAAGAAAAATTAAAATGGACAATATTTCATGTACATTTGTGTTTTAATTCAGGTTTACATATGCATTCCATTATTAATATACATCAGTGAAAACTCAAGCATTTTTCAATTGATTTAAACCAAGAAGAACCATGTATTTACCACTGACAGATTTGGAGCTTAACCTAGCACAACTAGAGTAATAGATAATGGAGCAATTGAATTTTCCAAAGTACAAATTTACATTTTATTTACAGAAAGTAACTAATATTGGGTACTAATTTTTTTGTACAAGCAGCATTGTCCATATATGGCAAGTTTTCTGATTAGCTTGAATCAATTGTATGCCTGACAGCTGATGGGGCAGCTTTAAATTTTGGCACCAATAAAGGACTTGTCAACAGATTGAAGGTGCAAAAAAACCTTATTTGATAGGGATCCACTGTGTTAGTCACAGATTGGAACTTGCAATTAAGAAGACCATCAAGGACATCACTTACCTCGATAGTATCCAAACCTTTTTAGAAAATCTATGGAAGTTTTATGACAATTTGCCACAGAACTGGGTTGGTCTCAAAGAAGCTGATAAAGCCAACAACATTGTTGTTAGAAAGCCAACAAAAGGGACAGGAACCCAGTGGGTAGCCTACAAAGAGTGCACTCTGGAGTCAGTTTCTTATAACTGGCCAGCTTTAGCAGAGCATTTGTATCAAGTAAAGCAACATGACAAAGGGGAACGTGAACAGAAAGCTGCAGGATTATACAGTATTTTGACAAGCCTTAAATTCATCCTGTACATGGACATACTCTTGGCAGTTCTGCCTGTTTTGACATCTCTTAGTCTCAAAAGGCAAGACAATTGTGCTACTGTGAACATTGTTTATGACAAATTCACTGTTTGCAAAGAGAAGCTGGGCAATCTGAATCATGTTGAGAGATCCCAGAAAATTGTTAGAGCTCACAACATGTGAACAAACTGGCAAGTGGTTACATAGGGGAAAGATGATTGCTATTAGTGGTCAGATAAGGGCCAGAGGCTCAAAAAGTGCCACAAAAGAGACAATTGCTCAATCCGTGGCTGAAGAAACTGTCATCTTCATAGGTAAAATTGTCACATATCTGAATGAGAGACTTGAGGAATTTGATAAGGATTTTATTGGTGCCTTTCAAATTTTTGAACTAAGCAACTGGCCTAAAAGCAAGGAAGCATTGTCATCTTATGGTCATAATGAACTCCAGGCACTGTTGGACCACTTTGGTGCTCTGTTAGAAGCTAAGGGTTTCAACATTGCAGCTGATATTTGCCAAGCTGACTTACATGAGACACTGCATAAAAGCCACAAGACTTGCCAAATCAGATGAGTCCCTGGCTAGTAGTGCAAGTGGATTGTGGTCCCACATGTTAAGTTAAATTATTGTTAAGGATGGTAAACCTTTCCCTGGATCAACAGTGTTGGCCTTGGTATGCCTCATACAGGTGATTTTCATGTCATCTGCTGAACCAGAACATGGATTTTCCCAGGTGGCAGTTATTAAGGATGACTGGCAGTCCAAATTAATAAATGATTCTCTTTATGACTTGATGACAATAAAATTAACTAAGAATAATACCTGTGATCTTGCAAGCACAGAATTATTGTGCAAGTATGTAGAATTCTGGTGGAAGGACAGTAAAAAAAACCAGACAATTTGTGAGTACACATGTAACTTACACACGTAGAGACAATGCAGATACTGAGTCTACATCAGCTGATGTCTTAGTGGTGGATGACTAAATCCATGACTAAATTGATTGATGTGTCATTTTGGATACAAGACTTGTTTCTACTTTCTTTGAAATACCCCAAGGTGTGGATTCCTGTGAGGGGACCTCCCAGGGAAGGTTCTGTTCTATCTGGTTACCTTCTCTGGGATCTAAACATCCACCCACGTGTTTGCCGTGCGTGGCAACCTGTGAAGGGGAGGAGAGAATCCTGGTGGTTGAGGGGTCCAACCCTAACACACCACTTTGGCCTCGAATTCCTGTAGACGGGCTGCCTTTGGGTGGCCCCTTGGGTCAATCGGCTGGTCTACTTGGGCTAGAGTCAACCAAGTACCAGTGTTGGAAGTTCTCAACGGGTGTTGTGGACATTGTGCCTGATGCTGGTGTTTGGGTATAGTGCTCACGAAACCCTGGCGTTGCTGCATTGTCCTTGCATGACTTTGTAGTGCATAGGGCTCCATGGTGGGTGGGGTCAGTGGGTACCGAAATTTTTTCTTTTTCCTATGGATCCTCCAAAAAATTTAAATAAAATTGTAAAAAAACAGTCAATGGGTAAGCGACCACGTCTTGAATACTCAGAACAGCAATCTTCAACATCAGTAGCACATGTACCTCATTTTCTTATATTACATTCTCTTTAGGAAAAACCTTTAGGGCAAATGTCCCCTTTTTTTTATTCAAAAGGGACTAGAGGGACTTGCTGGCTCTCCAAATTCAGTAAAGAAACTTCAATCTGGTGACATATTGGTTGAAACATCCACATCCCAACACAGTGAACTCCTCTTGAATTCAAAGGCAATTGGGGATATACCTATTGAGGTTACACCCCATGCTACCTTGAATTCTTCACGAGGAGTTATTGTTGAAAGGGATTTGAAGAACGCTCCTAAGTCAGAGATTCTCGCTGGTCTCTCCACTCAAGGAGTTTCTGCAGTGAGGTGCATCTCCACTCGCAAAGATGGAGTTACACTGCCAACAAATACCCTCGTTTTAACATTTACTTCACCACTTGCACCTACCACCATCAAGGCAGGTTATCTCATTTGCAGGGTTCGGCCATACATACCAAACCCTCTTCGATGTTCCCAATGTCAGAGATTCGCCACTCAAAGACATCTTGTCGTGGTTCCCTGGCATGTGCTCGTTGTGGAGGCAAGGACCACGATGCCTATGACTGTGACATGAACCCACATTGCATAAACTGCAATGGTTCTCACCCCTCTTACTTTCATTCTTGCCTAAAATGGTTGGAGGAAAAAGAGGTGCAGCGTTTGAAAACAACACAACATTAGTTATCCTGAGGCTCGAAATTGCTGTCCACAACTCCATCTCGACATATGCTGCTGCACTTCATTCCACAACTACAGTGGGAGTGCAGACAGATCTCTGTGCCTCCAAGAGAATCGTTTTCAAAACAAATGAAAAGCCATTCCACAACTTTGACAGATCTCTGTGCCTCCAAGAGAATCGTTTTCAAAACAAATGAAAAGCCTTTTGACCTTCGTGGTTAAAAAGGTTGATGAATCGACTTCCACACCCATCTCTGTTCCTCCCATACCTTCCAACAAACCTCAAGATTCACCTCCTTCAGTTTCAAATATAGGCATTTCTTCTAATACATCTTTTTCTCCCACCACAAGAGACAAAACAAGTATTTGTTCGTGTCCTCAGTCACTGGATTCCCCTTCCAATAACAAAAACCTGCCCACCCGACCCAGAGCAGGATCCATGGAGGTTGATAGACCTCCTCTAACTAAAGACAGTAAAGAAAAAAGACGTGGTCGTAAACCGAAGGGTTCTCCAGCCACTTCACCTACCCTTTCTTAAAAATGGCCACCTTGATACAATGGAACTGTCGAGGTTTATGTTTTTATCTGGATGATATCAAAACGCTGATTGCTTCCTACCATCCTGTTTGTCTTTCTTTACAAGAAACATTTCTCAAAACTGCTGATACTGTCTCCATTCGGCAGTTTTCTCTGTACAGAAATGACAGGTTGTGTGATGGTCGAGTACATGGAGGGGTGGCACTGTTGGTTGATCAACACGTGCCCACCCTGTCTTTGTCACTCAACACACCCTTGGAGGCTGTAGCCATCCGTGTTTCCTTGGGTCATACCATCACCGTTTGTTCTCTGTACCTGTCCCCTGGAGATACATATGATCAATCAGATCTTGATGCTTTTGTTGAACAGTTGCCATCTCCATTTCTAATCCCAGGGGATTTTAATGGACATCATCCCCTCTGGGGAAGTGCTATTATTGATGGGAGGGGCTGATCTGTAGAGCGGATGCTCTCTGATCACAATCTTTCTCTTTTCAATACTGGTTCTTCCACTTACTTTCATGCACCTAGTCAGTCCTTCACCACTATTGATCTCTCAGTTTGCTCCCCTTCATTATTCTCCCATTTTTCATGGAGGGTTGACAGTAATCCACTAGGTAGTGATCATTTTCCGATCCTTTTGAGAGAGACTGGCCGTGGTCGATGCCACCCTACCCACGTGCCCCGGTGGAAGCTGGATCAGGCAGACTGGTCCACTTTCACTGCTCTCGTAGAACTTGATCCTGCCATCGTAAATCAGCCATCAATAGACGACTGTGTAGCAGCGGTAACTGACTGTATTACACATGCAGCTGCTCAGTGTATTCCTAAAACCTCGACACGTTTTCCATGATATCCTCGTCCGTGGTGGAATCCTGCTTGCCACTTAGCACGGAAGGCTCAAAAGCTGGCCTGGGATACTTTTCGTAGATATCCCACACTTTCAAACCGGTTGCTTTCCCACGGGCCCGTGCACATGCTAGGTGGGTAAGACGTCAAAGCCAGAAGGAATCTTGGATTAAGTTCACAACCAGCATATCTTCTACCACCAGTTCCAAGATCATATGGGACAGGATTCAAAGGTTAATGGGCACTACAATTCTGTCCCCTCTCGATCCTCTCTGATGGTCAGGAGGTGACTGATGTTCGAACATCGCTAACACTCTAGGTGAAAGCTTTTGCCGGGTATCTAGCACTTCTGCTTGTTCCTCCACCTTCCTGGCCATCAAGACTCGGGCAGAGCGATCACCTCTTTCCTTTCGAACTGACTGTTTCTTTGACTATAATTGTCCCTTTACCCTGGTGGAACTAAAAATGGCCCTTCATCGGTCTGCCAGTACGTCTGTACTGATGTAATGATGATATTCATTATGACATGCTGCACTATCTATCTCCTGCTTCTCTTGATGTTCTTCTGATTGTTTTCAACCAGATCTGGCAGGAGAATGTTTTTCCTGATGCCTGGTGCCAGGCTATTATTTTACCTTTCTCTAAGCTAGGGAAAGATCCCAAGATTCCTTCAAACTACCGTCCAATTGCTTTGACGAGCTGTCTTTGTAAGACATTAGAAAGAATGGTTAATGCTCGTCTTGTTTGGTTCCTTGAATCAAACAACCTCCTCTTTCCCACCCAGTGTGGGTTCCGTCGACAGCACTCCACCACAGACCACCTAATTGCCTTGAAACATCTATCAGAGAAGCCTTTCTCAACCGCCAACATCTTGTATCAATATTCTTTGACATAGAGAAGGCTTACGACACAACATGGAGGTATGGCATTTTGCGAGACCTCCATACATATGGGTTACGTGGCCATCTACCCATGTTTATTAACAATTTTTTAATGGACAGGAGATTTCAAGTTCATGTGGGTTCGACACTTTCCCGTTCTTTTGTACAGGAACTTGGAGTCCCTCAAGGCTGTGTATTGAGTGTTACACTCTTCAGTATAAAGATAAATGCCATCACTGAACAACTCCCTCTCACTGTTGCGAATGACGACTTTCACATCTCATGTCAGTCGTCAAACATGAGATATATTGAGCGGCAACTACAAACCGCCCTCAATTGTGTAATGGAAGTGGACTCTGGCGAACGGCTTTAATTTTTCTCTCTCCAAAACTGTATGCATGCACTTTTGCCGCCGACGGGTATTCACCCTGATCCTGAACTTCATATCAGTGAAGTTTTGCTGCCAGTGGTCCCGGAGACCAAGTTCTTGGGGCTTATCTTTGATCGTAAACTGACCTTTATACCACACTTAAAGCAGCTTTGGGTCAAATGCACAAGAGCACTGAATATCCTCCGTGTTCTCTCTTCTACCAGTTGGGGGTCAGATCGCTGTTCAATGTTAAAGGTATATCGTGCTCTTATTAGATCAAAACTCGATTATGGATCAATGGTCTATGGCTCTGCCAGACCCTCGCCTTAAAGATGCTGGACCCCATTCATCACCAAGGACTTGACTCTGCACTGGGGCTTTCCGCACCTCTCCAGTTCAAAGTATATACATTGAATCTCATGAACCTTCTCTACACCTTCGCCGTTTGCAACTATCTTTACAATATACTTCGAAACTTCATTCCTTACCAAAACATCCCACCTGGAAATGTGTTTTCCTTCCTCGGTGGTCAGTACTTTTTCAGAACAGACAATCTGTCATTGCTCCGTTTGGCCTTCGCATCCGGGCGCAATTGGATGAATTGGGTCTGTCCTTGGATAACATTGCAGATTCCACAGGTTGGCCCATCCCACCATGGCTTATTACAGCCCCCAAATGTGACCTTTCTTTCAGTCACCTAAAAAAAGGCAGATACTCCAGATTGGAAGTACCGTCTTTTATTCAATAAATATCTTTCAAACAATCTTTCAGTTCCCATTTATACAGATGGTTCCAAATCAGGTAATTCAGTGGGCTCTGCTATGGTTTGCTATGGGTCAGTAGTTGCGCGCAGAATCCCTTCTACAGCTTCTGTGTTCACTGCTGAACTGTATGCCATATCTCTTGCCCTGGATCATATTGCAGCTGAGCAGTACTCCAACTGCACTATTTATACTGATTTGCTTAGTTCTATACTTGCCTTGGAATCACTACACGTTAGCTCACATCCTATTCTCGCTGATATTCGAAACCGACTGGCCCATTTCTCATTAGCAGCTAATTCAATCCAGTTTTTCTGGATACCAGGCCATGTTGGTATTCGTGGGAACGAGCTTCCAGACATGGCAGCTAAATATGTCTGCTTCAGCACCATCACTTTTATGCCTATTCCGTACATGGACTATGGTGTTGTTTTCAAGGCTCGGCTCCATGCCAGCTGGCAGTCCACTTGGAGTGAGCAACGCGACAACAAACTTTTTTCAAGTCAAGCCCAAAATTGGACTTTGGCCATCTAGCTTCCATAAAGTTCGGAAGGAGGAAGTTGTTCTCGCTAGGCTACGCATTGGTTACAGTTTTTTAACTCACCATTTTCTTTGATCTGAACTGATGAACCAATGTGTAGTTTGTATAACACTCAAATCACTATCAGCCACATTTTACTTTCTTGCCATTGTTACATTTCTCAACGATGGCAATATTTTAAACATATTTTTTCCCAGGATCAGTCTGTAACATTGGACAGAGTTATTGGTGATGGTGACTCTGTCCACCTTGATAATGTTTTTAATTTTTTAATGGCCATTAATATTTTTAATCTCATTTAAGTGTTGCATATTTATTCATTACACCTTTTTAATTGTGGTTCCGTTTTTACAGTTTTAATCTCTCTCCTTCAATTTGACATTGGACAATGGCCAGAATATTAAATAACTCGACACCAGGACTGGAAATGCCAACTTCAGGTGACTAACGCTACTGTTTGAACTATCCGTTTGAACTACTCGTTAGTCGTCCTGGCGAGTTGTTGTTATAATTTTGCTGCATATCATTTCACACTTTTACTACTTTACTTTTTAGTACTGGCCATATTGACTCATAACCCGAAACCAAGACTGGAAAGACCAACTTCAGGTGACTGACTGTGGTTTTTTATACTTACCTGTTAATCTTCCTGGCGGGTTATGATCATTACCATTCTGCTACAGGTAGTACTTTACAACTTTGTTGACTGGATGTCAACATTGGTTTTCACGCCATTTTCTGTTTTAATTGCCGTTTTGCTTTTATCTTCAATTGCTTTTACAAATTTTACTCCATTTACTTGACTTTTATCTTTTTACTGGACATTTGGCTACTCATTATTACGATTTTGCGGAGTGTCTTTTAAAACTTTTATTCTTTTACATTTTGATAATAGCTGATATGACACATAACCCGGAACCAGGACTGGAAAGACCAACTTCAGGTGATTGACGGTGGTTCTTGAACTTGCATGTTAGTCTTCCTGGCGGGTTATGATCATTACCTTTTTGCAAGAGTAAATACCTTACAACTTCTTATACTCTGCCTTCTATCTTAACATTGTAGACTAGGTGTCAACATTGGTTTTATACTTGTTTGTTTTACCTTCATTTCCATTTATGTCTATTACTACATTTATTTATTTATTTATTTTTATTTTTTTTACATTTTTACCAAATGTCTGGTGCAGATAGCCTCGCTGCTTTGTGCCATAAAACACTAAATCAAACAAACAAACATTCTTTGAAATAATGTTTCAGTGCCATAAATAAAATGATTCTGTTGTATATAATAATTGTTTCCACTTGATTTCTTGTTTTCGGTAATGTCCGGTGACAATTTTGAGGTATCCTACTAAAATTTCAAATGTCTGGCAAGTTTCACTGTCCAACAGGACATATGTCTTGCTGAAAATTTAGAATATTTCTACCCCTGAATAATAACATTGAAAGCTTGGATCTTTTTTAAATATTATTTCAACCTCATACTGTGAATTCAAAATAAGAATAAGAAAGTATTTAATTTTTAAACCCTCACATTATAATTTTATTTCACTGTTATCTTTGCAGTTGAAACCATTTTCAAGAAAACACAAAAATGTTGTAAATCATTGTAAATATTTAGTATGTTTTCTAACAAGATAGACATGTATGATAGTTAAAAACACTATGAAAAATTAAAATAGTCTTTGTCATATGATGTTTATAAAATGTGTGAAAAACATAACAAATATACCAGCTCATTACTGAGAAACAACTAAAATGTTAAATTAAGACAATTTTGTAATAGTTATAATTAGCTTTCTTTTTTCCATTAAGTTTTATTTCACATTAAGATTAGCAAGTTAATTTTGGTTATAAGAATTTCTTTCAATGTGTATTTCCATGATTGGTAGGTTTAAGTTTTGATTTATGCCCTTGGTTATTATGGCAGTGGCTTATATTTTTTTTATTGTTGTTGTTCAAGTATGAGCTCCTGTCAGGGAATTTGCTATTTATCTTGTTGGTTTTGTGATTACTGACTCCAGTATGAAATGTTACACCAGTCATTTTAATATTGTAGTTTTTAATGTTAATTTATTATGTGGTTACACATGTACTGTTACACAAAAATTACAACCAGTATACACTATAATCAATGCTCCAAATCTACATTGTTGTTGCTTGTAAAATAAGTAATGTTTTAATCAAAATATATTGGAGCAGTCATTTTTAATGAAACATCTTGTATGAAAGTTGTATTGGTTTGTGGCAAAAGGACATTTATTAACAGGAACCTTTTTTTTTTCTCCAGATGTAGCATATAAAACAACAACAATTCTTTTAGATGGAAAACGCATCAAACTACAGCTATGGTAAGTTAACTTCAACCATTGTAAGGTATTTTTCAAACATTATTGATAAATTAGTTTTGCAGAGCATAACAGTTTTAACAAACTGCAATTTATGAAAATTGAATTGCAACAAGCTGTGGTAATAAAATATCTCACTTATCACAGAAGAGTATTTTTCAGAATTTTTAAGAAATAAGTCTTCCTGGAAATTTGTTATAATTGGTTAATGTTTAAGCATAATGAAAAGGTGCTCATTTTTGAATAGGTTGTTGCTGTAATTCTTCAGTGCCTAAGCAGTTACTCAAGATTATTTACATTTAAGTTGTATATGGTATATACACAGTTTTGTGTTTTGTTATAGACTGCTAGTCTGGTGCATATCTAATATCTTTCATTTAATGTGTGTACAGCAGTTTGTATTTTGTGATTTACATGTGTAGTGTTATATTTCAGAAAAAATCTTCAATCCATAGGATATTACTATACATTGCAAAAACTAATTAAAGGGTAACTGGGATATTTTTTGTTTAAGGTATGGCAAGGGAAAATTAGTTATATCCATCTTATCAGTTCATTTTTATACAAGTCAAACATTTGATGATGTATTGTGTTTTGAAATGCAGATAATTGGTCATTTGGCTTATGCTTATAAATAAATATTTGGTGGATGTGGCTTTGTATCTTCATCTCACTGTGGAATATGGTAACCACATATAGCAAATATTTCTTGAAACTAATGTTGTATGCTTTAAATTATCAGTGTTGGTAAGGTCCTATGGTACTTTTGACTACTCTTTAGCTCTCATTATAGGCTCAGTACCAGGGACTGACCTTGTAACCATTTTGTCCTTGTTAAATTTATGCTAATTTTTTTAATACAGTAAGCATTTTTTTTAAATTTTGTAGATTATCAATAAACATTACAAAGCTTTTGTATGCAAAATATCTGATTTTTTAAAACTATGTTTTAACCTTTTAAGTTTGAAGGGTTGAAGTTTATTCAGGATATCATTTGATTAGATGTAAAGTATCTCCCACTAGTATCACTTACTTCCTGTTAGACTAAAGCCCAGAGATTGCACTTTTCATTTCGTTGAGCCTCTTATGTTCTTAAAAACAGGATGTGTACCAGTTTAGTAGAGAGTTTAAGAATGTTATCTTTTATTAGATTGAAATCTGGACTCAATACACCAGTGCATAGCAACTTAAAATGTTATAGGATGTTGTCCCTATAATATGTGCCATTAAGGCAGGGGTTCCTAACCTTTTGGCACTCGCGACCCTTTACCTAAAAGTTTGAAACCCATGTGACCCCCTACTTAGGGCTTACTATCAGCAGCTTAGTTTTATTTTATTTTCTGTGAAGGAGAGGGAAAGAAACATCTAAAAAAAATATTTAAAAATTCTGTAATTATTTATTAGCAAATTAAATCACATTGGTCCAACCTGAATTCACAAAAAGAACACGTATTTCTTAAAATAATATTAACATAGGTTTGAACAGCTATCCAACCCAGCTAGTGAGATGCCTGATGTTGCATTTCAGCAGCAAGCTTTGAAATTCGTGACCGGCGTTTGTTAGAGCCAGTCTCATGTCATCTCCAACATCCAATCTGTTCCTATTCTTTGTTTTTATATTGACAAGAGTGGAAAATCCTGCCTCACACAAGTAGGTAGAAGCAAATGGAACAAGGACACGTAAAGCTATCATGCTGACTTTGGAGTATGACTGATACATAGCGCACCAGAACTGAGTCATGGATTTCACCTTGAAGAGATCACGAGCTGAAGAGTCGTTCCTTAGATCCAGAAATTCATCTTGGATATCATCTGGGATGCTGAATACATCAAGTTCAGTACAAAATGGGTTCCTTACCAGGGCCTCCTGTTCCTGTGATAGCTCAGGGAAGTAACGCCGACTTCCTTTTCTAGAGACTGAAGATGTTCAGTAATCTCATCCTTGAGGAACTGATCCAGTTGGATCTGAGACTCATCTGTCACTCCACAAAGTTTTTCAAACATAGCGATATTTCCAAGATTGGTTTTCCGACACCAGTTCTGCAGTTTGGAAACAAAGGCCTGAAGACTATCTTGAAAAGGAGAACATGTGTTTCCCTTCCTTGAAGCTTCAAATTGAGCTTGTTCAGCTGGTCAAAAATGTTGACTAGGTACACAACCCTTTTATTCCATGCTTCATCTTCGAAGTGAGCTACAAGATCTTTCCTTTCTTGAGTCTCCAGGAATAGCTTTATTTCATTTTTCATTTCAAAGACACGATTAATAACGTTTCCTTTCGACAACCAACGTACTGCTGTGTAGAAGAGAAGGACTTCATGGTCAGCATTCATGTCTTTGCATAGTTCTTTGAATAGCGAGTATTGAGTGCTTGAGCCTTCACATAATTTACAATTTTGATTACAGATTCAAGCACTTCCTGCAGAGAGGCAGAGAGTCTTACTGGCGAGCATATTGGTGAATCATGCAGTGGATGCCCTTGCTTGAGGTGCTAGCTTCTTCACTCTCGACTGGAATCCTGATTTCGATCCCAGCATAGCTGGTACCCCATCCGCACAAACCCCACACACGTTTTCCCATTGAAGATCTTCGCCTTGAAAAAAGTTAACTTTTCCATGACATCATCAGCTTTGTTGTGGTTTCAAGTGCACTGCAGAATAAGAATTGCCTTTGATGTCACCTGAATTAATGTATCTCACTAAGACAAGCAACTGAGAACATGAACTTACATCTGTTAACTCGTCGAGCTGAAAGGAGAACAAAGGGGAACCCTTGGTTTCAGTCAAAACCTGTTCCTTCACATCCATAGACATTTTAAAAATGCACCTCTGTATAGTATTGTGTGACAGGGATACTTGCTGCATCTTCTTTGCACTGGCTTCTCCAAGAATAAGATTTACTGCTTTCATCATGCAGGGTTTAAGAAGTGTTTCTCCAATCGTGTGAGGCTTTTCTTGTTTAGCAATTTCGAATGCAATCTCATATGAAGCTTCCACTACGGCTGCACTCTGCTGCTGAAACAACCCACTTCTATCGATTCTTTGGCTTTTAAGACACCGTTCATGCCGTTTGAAGAAATCCAAACCCTGCATGTTCTGGACGTTTCGTCTCGAGATGACGCTTGAGTTTCATTGACTCTGCACTCAGGACAGTATGGCACAAAACACACTGTGGTTTCTCGATGCCGTCGTTGGCAAGCACAGTGGTGAAGCCAATGTTGAGGTAGCATTCTGAGTATCTGCGCCGTTTAGCCATGGACACAACTCACCTCTACTGCTTACTTATCTCCTTGTTAAAATAAAATAAAAATGTTGAATAATGAACGCTTTGGCAACTGTAGATCTTATACTGATTACTTGTGGGGGGGGTGCAGGTAGAGTAATGATGGGGTAAGTATTGGGAGGGAAGGGAGCGTGACCAATCACGCGATTCGTCATCCACCAATCATCAACGGACATGTGACTCGCGTGTCGACAGCGAGCGCACACACGCACGCACACACTTAATTACAGCTAAACAGACACACAAGCATATGTACATGCGCATGCACTCACATACTCGCTACTCACTGGTACGTACATACATACATACATACATACATACATACATACAGTTACAGACACATACACATTCACTCACAGGCACGCATACATACACCCATAATATCAACTAATGACATTGAACTAACATAGCACACGTTTTGCTTTGTACCTAAACAAACAAAAAAAATGTAAGAGCATGAAAATGTAATTGATGAAATAAAATTAATGTTATCCCAAGCTACTTCTAACAAGGCTTCGCGACCCCCTGGGGGTCGCGACCCACCGGTTGGGAACCTCTGCATTAAGGGTACAGTTTGAATGTACCTTTAAAGAATTGTGTGCTGGTTCTAGCTCCAGACTTTTTCTAGATTAATGTGCTCATTTTTTTTTCGTTGGAGTGAAATGCAAATTACTTGCTGATGAAAATAATATTGCTTCCTATTTCATTAACTTAGCATGTGTATTCTTGACACCATTGCTGGCAAACTGTGAGTGAAATAACCTCACTGGGCATTTGCCATGTGGGCTAGTCTTTTGACATTTTTTTTCCTAACCACTTGTATGTTGACACATCCATCGTGACAACAAAACTCGGATTCAGTGTCAGAGCAGGCACTCTACAGTTGAAATGGGCCAGAAATAGTAATGTTCTTGTCCACATGTTCAGGTAACTTTACCATTGGTTTGAAAATGGTTCCAAATTCTGATCATGACATTTTTAGACTTTTGTAATGCATTTAAAGTATGTGGCTAACTTCCATTCTTCTTATGACTCATTTCATTAAGTGAAACATTCATGACTTCTCTGAGGTCTAGCTACATTACGGATCTTGGATAATTTAAAGCATTTTAGACTTTGTGATTCACTATAAAGTGATAATTGGGGCAGCTGTCTGTGACATTTTATTTTAGAGAAAGGGAGAATGTGATGAATGACCAACAACTTGCAGTTCATATCATACAACATGTACAGCTTATTTCACTAACTGTGAATTGAGGGTAATGATTGGCAATATTTTATAACAGTGGTGTTCTTGACATAGCTATGATATTACAAATTCTGGTTATCTTTAATTATTTTGTGTAGTATAGTTTACAGGAAGAAATATGAAAGACAGTGTTCAGTTATGTTTCCAGTGTTGCACATCATAAACCTAGGTGTATTGCAGCTTTTTTGTGTGATATAATTTTAATATCTACTTAAATGTTACATACAATAATGTATTGATTTATTTTAAAATACATTACCTAATACTCACATAGATGCATGGTAGATTGTCATAGTGATTATTTGTGTATTTCACAAAACATTTTTTATTTTTCAAGGGATACATCAGGTCAAGGAAGATTTTCTACTATTATTCGGTCATATTCTCGAGGTGCTCAAGTGAGTTTGGCTGCATACATAAATCATTGTATACATCCATCCATACTTTAAATTTATTTCTGAAAACTGTTTCCAGCAAAATCATTCAAGTAGTTCAATTAGCAAAATTTGTTAATTACAAAACCTGGAGATTTCCAAACTTTTTTACATGTAAATTAATGTAGTTTTTGCTAAAAGACTTTGGAATGAATAACATGTACTGGCCTAATATACTTATCAAATTGAGGTTAAATTTAGTAGTACTCACTCCATCAAAACGTTGCCTTTGTGAAACATATAAAATTTGTTTTATTAAATTCTTACAATATATATATGGATTTTATAAATAATATTCATTGAATTTTCATTTGTTTATTTACTCAGGGAATTATTTTAGTGTATGACATCACAAACAAGTGGTCATTTGATGGAATTGATCGCTGGCTTCTAGAAGTGGAAGAGGTGAGCATATGCTGTTTAGCTTCTTATGAGTACACTAACAGTAAACATAGTATTTCAAAGATTGTAACCATTGATTCAAGTAATAATTCATGTGTAAATGCTTCTTTTTTATGTATATTGTCATTGATAGTCTCATCCATGGACCATGGAGTTTGCATTGAATTTTCATTTAACCAAATATGAATGCTACTTGGATATTTTTCTTATTCACTCTCACATATTAATGCTACTTGAAAGCATGGTCTTAGCTGTTTTCAGATCACTTTCTTCAGTCAGAAGGAGAAATAAATCTTTAAGGTTTTTACAAGAAAAATAAAGGAAATATAACTGATTTATAATTATTTTGAAATATTAATGTTTGTGTTAAACCCATGTTGAACACATTCAATAACAAATTCACTTATTCTAAAATTTAGATGAACACATCACCCAGGCAGATAATGTGGATTGACTTTTCTCATTCTTCACATTATATTAAGTATTATGACAAGAACTAATTAAAACAATAGAATTTGTATGCAAGATGTGGGATGTTAGAGAGAGTGGTAGTTGTTATTGTTACAAGAATTAAGATACTAAAATTTGTATACCAGGTGCTGGATGTTACAGAGATGGTAGTTAGTATCTTGACAAGAACTAATTAAGACAGTGTGATCCTCAGATGGTTTTTTTTTTTTTTAAACATTGCATATTGGCTTTTAGTAATGTCACATCTGAAAAGTTATTTATTTGCTACAAGAGCTATTTCAAGGCTGTAGTGACAGAGATTGTCCTCTTGCTTTTTGGGGTTTCTCCACATGTTAGGTCAGAAAAAGAAATTTTAAGTAGGGTGCAAAGATTAAACAATAGAAAATAGAGGCTACGTTTGGATGAATAGATAAATTAATTGTGTAGTTCAAGCTTTAAATTAAGCAAGTGAGAGATTTGTCAAATAATGGTTATAACTTAAGCAACTTACCTAATAGTGATTTAGGATGCTTTTATTTCTAGAGGGATTATTTAAATTAAAATTAGATGGAGTTGAGGGAATTTATTTAACCATAGGTGTTTGTGTCATGGATTTTGGAAGAATGAAGTGAATGGATTGGTTGATAAAATTGACAGCCTGTGACAGGATTGTTGAAAGTAAGGTACTTTTGCACTAAAACTAGAAAGTTTTGCAATAATTTGATAGAGTTGGAAATTTTTGTAGTGTTTACTACATTAGATGTAATTGTTCCAGAGTTTTTGCTAGACAGAGGCTGTGTAGATGTTTCTTTTGCAAATATTAAGGTCTTTGCTATAGACAGTGTTAATGATAAAACAGGATTTTTGTTTTATTTGTTTGAAATGAGATGAAAGTTTCAATGAAGTGATATCACTAGACTAGGAAAATGGGGGTTATTAGAGTAATATATGATAAATGTACAACATATAAGAATATAAATAGAAATTGCTGAGATTTGCTTTAAAAAAAAAACTTGTCATAAAGGCTTAAGAGAAATTGTGAAGTTTTGGTTGGAACATCAAATTTAATGATGCGTGAGTTAAGTGTAAAAAATAAAATTGAGTAATATATTGATTCTTTAAGAAATTGTAGAGGGAAACTGATTATGGAAGAAGGTAACATGGTTATATTGCTTTTTTTACAATTTTTTTATGACAAAATGTTTAAGATAAAGGGAAATTAAAACATTTGTTATACTAACTTTAATGATTTTCTAAATGTGAAAAAATACAATATACTCATTTAAAATAAGTTTATCATTCTGTATATTGACATTGAGAAAAAACATTTCTTGGTTAAATATCTCAAGTGATATGGGAATCATGTAGCAATTTTAATTTTTGGTTAAAAAATACTGAACAACAGTTTGTCATAATATATCAATAACTTTTCTAAAGATAAAACTTGTGGATACTGCACTAAAATAAAGGAAAAAAGGTTGCATTATCATGTTTCTTTGTATGCTTAGTAGCTTTTACATATGTAGTAAACATTAAATCTTGACACAAAAATATATTTCTACTGTATCAAATTGAGAACAAAAAGGTAATTTATAATACATTGTTTTAGATATATAAATTATTTTCATATAGTATATAAAATTGTTTTAATATAAGAATATTTTTCATCAGTTGTTATATAGTAAAACACTACAAAAACATGTTACTTTTTTTTTTTTTTTCACTTGGTTAGGCACCTGAATTGCAATCTGACACTCGCAGGTTCAAATACCTATCATCAAACGTGCTCGGTCTTTCAACTTTGGAATGTTATAATGTTATCGTGAATCCCACTGTTTGCTATAAAAGAGTAACTCGAGTTTTGTAGGGGGTGTTGGCTAGTTGTCTTCATGCTAGTCTACCACTGCTAAATTATGAATGGTTAACATAGGTAATCATCGTATAATTCTTTACAGAATTCTAAACAAAACCAAGATCACATTTTCTTTTTTGTATAAGAAGATGCATAATATATAGTACAAATAACAAGCTTAGTTTGTACTTGTTTTTTCTCTTGTGTATGTGTGCCAGCTATCACTCATGTAAGTGCAACAGATTGATTAAATATTAATATTTGTGATTGTATTGTGCAACACTAACAGAATTGTAAAGTGGTAGAAACTTGTGCATTTCACATACAAGAAAGCATGCTAGTTTTGTTTATATAGTATATAATCAAATGTTATGTTTAGACTAAGAAATGTGTACAGTGAACTTACAGGTAACAAAAATTGTATGCATACTAATATATCATGTCTGTGTATGGTTAAAAAATTTTAATGGAGCATATATAAAGAAAAGCACTTGCACTGTAGTTGATTACACTGTATTTTGTTGAAGGCTAAAAACTTTCAATGCTCCTTGCTTTTATAATTTCAATGGTTTGACTTTAGTTGAAAACAAGTTGAATAGGTCCTTCCACCATGATTGTCAACAGGTTAACTACATGGATGGTCTTCTTTGAGGCAAGACTACTTTATAAATTTTAAAGGAGTTTTGGATAAAAGAAACCACCCTTAGTAGGTGCCACAACCACAGCAATTTGCTAAAATATGGGTATACATCAATTTAGGCCATAGAAAATAGTAGAATTCATCAAAGTATGATTGATAAAAACACTGAAGCATGAATATGTTCACTGAGATTAAAACCCAATATATTCTTCTGTAAACTGTACACTCTTTGGCAGATCTGTCATATCTGGGAAACTATCTGACATTCAAAATTTAAGAGATGACAAACACAATAATAAATTGTCTACATAATGTGCCAGTTTTGTGCATACAGGCAATGATTTGCAGTAACACAACCTCTCATATTTATGTTGTAATTGAAAACATCATTGGTTCAAGTTTGAGAAAATGTACCAAACTTGCTTAGTTAAGTTTTTAATGAACCTGGTTTTATCTTAATCCTATTGCAACAGGTCGTGGACCAAAGACCACATCATTTCGTTTGTTGACTTCCATTCAAACTTTTATTCAACTTCTATTTTATGAATTTATGTCAGTAAAAACATTATATCAGAGTGTAGATTATAATTCAAAATTTAGTACTACTTAGTAGTAAATTTCTTAATTTAAAAGTAAGTATTAAAATAACACAAAAATTGATTTTTATGAGCCATATGGTATGATGAATGCAGCACCAGTTCACATTAGATGTTTATGATGTCAAAATACTAAGTCGTATAGTTTTGTGTGAATTATGAACTTAAGTTACCAATACTGACAATATAAAACAAGAACTTTTCATCTTACTGAGATATTGCTTCTGTACCAAATCAAACACAATTTTTGGAAACTGTCCATTATATAAACTTACTTCAATATATGATGTGAATAATCAGTGAACAGCTTAGAATGTCCCTCTAGTGGTTTTCTGAGTCATTTTAATGTTTCAGAAGACCACCTTGTTCTTTCAAAGCAAGATTTCAAGGAGGTGTGTTGCCTTTAAACTGCTCAAAGTTTTTTTTGTTTTTTTACCTGAATACAGCTTAGTAAGCTTGACAAATTACAGTAGAATTGTATGGAATTGATATAATAAATTTTTTTTTGTTATTCAGCTGTGTGTGTGTGTGTGTGTGTAGTTTCATATTCTCCACATGCAAAATTTTAGAGGCTTAGCAACCTACAGTGAGCAGCAACTGAGTACAAAGGTCATAGCTAGAAGAGACAATGATTTACTTTACTTCTTTATTTACTGTTCTAAATTTTAAGTAAAGTTTAATAATTTTTCTATATAGTAATAATATACGCACATACATGTAATGTATAATAATTCAAATGTGACCATATATTACAAAATACTAGTCTACTGAAATACAGCAAAGACGAGGTCACTTTGTAAAAACTAAAGGTCAGTTTTATGTTATTAGATATGGTTATAAGAGTACTACATCAATGCAAATTATATAATGTTGGTCAGACGTGTCTGGAAGGTCAGTATAATAAATATATAATGTTACAAAACTAAAGCTATTTATACCAAAAATGTGTATTTTTGTTTTATAATTTATAATTGTAGAAGGAGAAAAGCCTATTTATAATTATTTTCTTATTTACAGACCCCACATAATTAGTTAGATAAAATAACAGACAAAATATAAAGTCTTATTGAAAACAAACATTTGAAATGTGTTTAGATGGTTTGAGGAATTTAACAATTAATATTTGAGAGTATTGGAACAAAGAACAGTTTTTAATCATGCCAATCACTTTGCATTTGGACTAGTAACAAAACAGACTTAATATTTTTACAAACAAATCTTTAGTAAAAATACTTCATTAAAAATTTGATTTTTTGTGTACAAAAGATGCAGTGTTTACTAAATCTTTTAAATTTGGTTCAGATACACTGCATCAACAGTTAGAGTATAAATACTTAATGTGCAAATGTGTATACGAACTTGTGTATATTATACCAAGCTCATCGCAAAGATCATATGCAAGATTACTCGTCAGTTTTATGCATTCAGAGTGTAGTGTATTGCTGAAGTAAACAGAAAAGAAATCAGTTGATACAGTCAACGTTTTGAAAAGTCATGTTACCTTGCAGTAGATTTTCTTTGATAATTTTACTATTAGTAAATAATAATATTTATTATAGCATGCTCCAGGTGTACCAAAGATCCTCATTGGTAACAGACTTCATCTAGCATTTAAGCGCCAGGTGAATGAACTCACAGCAGAAACTTATGCTTTCAAGAACAACATGGTTTTCTTTGAAGTCAGCCCCTTGTGTAACTATAACATCAGAGAATCATTTGTAGAGTTGTCAAGGATGGCTCTCCAACGAAATGGAATGGAGAGACTGTGGAGAAGTAATAAAGGTAAATTATTTTTTATATTGACACTGAGGATGTATTTACCTGGTCTTTTTACCACAACACAATTTCTACTATGTTTAGATCAAGCAAAATGAACAAACAACCAGTTAATGTTATTTTTATTTGCCACTATTAGGTTTTGTATTTTTATATACACCTACCTCAGTATCTTCAGTTGTGAAACACAATATTTAAGCTTATTGCTTTTCATTTAAATCTAACATTCACATTTCTCTTTTTCCTGCTTTTGATCTAACTAGTAAAGTTGATAAAGCTTAAAACTGAGTTTGGTCTTTGTTTCATGTTGCAAGCTAAAGAAGAGAGAAAAAAGCAAAAGTTAAGTAGATTATGTGATAGACTCACTAAAATACAATATACTGGTATTGGAACTTCATGTTTTTATTATTTCACTCTCTTAATCTTGTGTTAGTTGTGCCATATCCATAATTGTATTATCCACTCAAACAAGAGTCTGAGTGTCAGCATATTACGTGAGGGCCTTAGGTTTTAAGTGCAATGCTGTCAAACTCATTAGAGCTGTATTTTTAACAATGACAGCTTTTAGCTAGAAACTCAACATGTGTAACTAACAACCTTGTTAAGTTTTGTCTACTTAATGTTATTCTCAACTTTAAATAGAATGACATTGAACTAGTCAAGAAAGTTGTGTAACTAGTAGTCTTACCCATGTACCTAGTAGCAGTTTAAGTTAATAACAGTTATTTTAATACTTCCAGTGAACACGTTTTCATAAATCAGTGATAACCATGTTCAATATGAAAACAGCATGTTACGATTTTACAATCATAAATGAAAAAACAACAGATACTGACTGGTTAATGTATTGTCATATCCTTAGTCCTTTAAATGCATTGTATATTGCTTTAGGCTGAGTCTATATATATATATATATATATAAATATATTCCTGTTTTTTAGGAGAAGTTTATAAAATGCTACTTGAATACTGTATTATAATAATAATAAAGTTTTGTTTAAGTATAGACAAATTACTTGATCTACATGATCTACATGCACATGTAGTATGTAAGATTGATATACCTGCAAAGAACTTGGTCATGCTCTTATCCATGTGATAAATCATCCAAAGTTGACTTTCATAAAACATTAAGTAGTTTAAACAAGTACACTGCTTCACACACCATACAACTATGAGTCATCATAGAACATCACATATGGAAAGTGGCAGCTTATGACTGTTATCTTAGTCTGATAAACAACACCTTAATATAGATAACCATATCTTGAAAGAAAATACCTTAACTAATAACCACTTGTAGGAGTGGTAAAGTCCAGTTTTGTTACTCTTGTCTTGATATAGCTATTAAAGTAAGTTTACTTCACACTTAATTAAACTGTGTTTTACAACTATAATGTAATGTACACATGCATTAGAAATGTGAAATTGCTTATACTATAAAAATATTTAGAATTTACTTAGGAAATATCCAACACAATAATCCCCTTTCTCAACTTTAACACATACATACAAAACAACCATCTGACCAGTAGTACACATTACAAAAAAACACATTCACACGTATCTACATTTTAAATTTTTTCACCCATACTGTAACAGAAAGTCAATACCTTACAATTTTTACAGCTATGAAAACTATAGTTATGCTACTGATTATAAATCAAAATCAAAAAACATGGGAGTGTCTAAACCGTATTAAAATACAGAAGCAAGATGCACCTATAGCCAAATATTTCACCATCAACAACCACAACAGTTGAGTACTTTGATTCTTTCACTTAATAGTGATCCAACAAACATTCACAAAAATAGAACAACTGGATAAGATATTAATATACAATCTGGGAACCCTAGAGCCATCTGGTTTAAATGAATTTTTTTTGCATATAGATTTCTACTTTTTTGTTTTAATTGCTATTTGTTTTATCTTTTCATGATTTGTAATTTTTACATAATATAATTTTGTTTAGAATTTTCACACTCAATTTTCCAAATACAAGTTTTTTGAGTTTTTTACATGTTTTTCTTGTAAACTGTATGAGCTGAAGAAGAGCTCCAATAAGATGTCATCCTTCTTTAAGTAAAAATGTATAAAACTTGGTTATTATTCAACTGATTAATTTCAGTATTTTTGTTGTACCTGTGAGTAATACCAAGTTTGTTTTTTGTTTTATTTTTCAGAATTTGTAGTGCATGCAGGATGGATTTTCACATTTTGATAATAAAATAAGAGAAAACTACCTTTAAATTCCAGATAAATATAAAAGTACTTTTATTTTAACTTTGGGTTCTTCAGTTGTAGTACATAGAATTTTTTTATTACTCTAACTTAATAAACAAGTTTTGTTGTGTTTGAGCTGTCTGCTTACTGTTTGAGCTAAAACAGGATTGAAGCTTTTAATTACAGCATTTGTGGAAGAAATTTTCATAATTTGTAGTGTTACATCAATGCAAGACTAGTCATTATTGTTCAAATATTCTTTTTAAATTTCAAGTGAGGCAACTTATACAAGGTATTAACATGCCCATTGTAATATTGCTAATGTTACATACATTATCATGTAGGATGTATGGGATTGCAAGCTGTAACTTTTGAGGCTGAGAATGTGTGAAAAAAGAGATTGAAGCTGTAGTGACACTTTTTGACACTCATTTGGGAACTGAGCTATGTGAAATAAACTCAGACTCAGGGTGTTTGGTACAGATGAAAGGGAGAAGGATATATTTTTATTGAAACTATAAAGGTGGAACTCTGTGAATGACCTTGTAAATACAATGTAATCATGAAATTATACAACCTCTGAAAATACTCAGTCTTCACAAAAATTGGCAAGCTATCAGTAAACATTACAAGTACACTTTACACACAAAACAAAAGTTTAATAAGATGTTTCTACTGAAAATGTGTGAATTTAAAAAGCCTTTACTTGAGTATCTTAGTGAAGGGTGATATTCATACTGAGAATAAAAATAATTCTATTTGTCTTACAGCTTTTATATTTCATGACCTTAAGAATCTCCTGAATTAATATACAAAAGTTATTTTGGTAAACATTTATCTATTTTACTCTGTCCTAACATAGACTGAAGCAGAATTATGCAGAGTGAATAAAAAAAGTTTGAAAAATATGATTTAAAATGACAGAATGTAAGAAACTGTAATCTTTATCCTGATACTTTAGGTTTCTTAACCTTTTCATAAATGCTCTCATTTAATTTTGTTGTATTATTATTGTATCTAATTAGTATAGTAAAGCAATAAATATTTTGGAAAGAACTTGGTGTAAACATACTATAGAGTTGCATCTCGAGAAGGTAGTCCACACATGTTCTTCCAAGAAACTAAAATTACAAAAATGTTTTGTTTTTCCATTTAATTTGTGCTATTAAACTTAAGTTTGTAAATCATCACATTTTATTATCTTTTGGTAAAATATATATAAAGTAATAAAACCAAGAAGTTTAACACTAATTTCATACTTGATGCTTTTCCCTTCAGGTATGTGATTTAGTAAGCCTAATTTATCTCACTGTGATGGGTATCCAAAATAATTCATAATTTTCAAATATGTATCTCTATAACACAAAAACACATACAGTAATGAATAGTCCCAAAATTATTACATTTATCTGACTTTTTAAACTAACCTATAAGCCTCCTAGCATTAAGTCTGAGGGCCTATAATTTTAAAAAGTGAATTTCAGTACACCTGGTGGGCACAGTACAGATAGCCTATTGTGTAGCTTTTTCTTTAACAAACAAAAAAAAACCTACAAATGGATTAAAAGATTCCATTACTGCTTGGAGCAACAACAGTTTTAGCTTAACATATCGTAGTTTTATCTATGCAAATCAATTGTATGACTAACAAATTTAGAATATGCTCTTTTTATTGGTTATAAACATACTTAGTAGCAACATCAGAGGGAATTACAAATATTTCTTTAAAAAGTAGAGGATGTGAGGGGAATCTCATTGTTAGTTGGACAAATAGTTATATTTCAATAAGGCACAAAGAGGTTACATTTTGCTTTATCAGTATCTATAGCATGGGTTTCTGATTGGTTAAACAATCTGAACCCCTATAAGAGAAAGAATAAAATTGGAAACAACAGTGCAACTGCATCATACGAGTCAGAGGCACAGATTGAAAATTTGTTTAAATATTCTGTGTTCAAGTTGAAAATGTAGATAATGTAGAAATCTAAATTATGAACTAAGTTTTAATACTAAGTTTATTAACATACATTAAAAATAAAATAATTTAAATTTTTAATGTAAGTCTGTAAAAAGGTTATAGCATGGCCACTTTGACCCTCCCATGTCCATTGGGTTAATTTTCTTTCTTATTCATACTCTCAAGATTAAATATTTTTAATTTAAAAAAATAGGTAACTGCTTTAGTTGACTAAACACAGATTTAACCTGTTGCTTCTTGTTGTTAGTCTATGGTTAATACATATTGTGAAATTTATGGGAAAGAAATCACTGTGTTCATTTTGGAAGTGCACTGTCCAGTATCTGGTACTGAACTTGGCCTACTTACTTTATGGTGTTGCTTTCTTTAGAGGCAAATGTAGATTGAAACCAAACTAGACCAAAATGCCAGATAACTAGTAAGCATGTGAATGTTTTCAGTGTAACCAATTCTATTAGTTGTTCCTGCAGAAGTAATTTACAGACTTCATATTTGTTGAGTGGGAATATAAGTTGTTAAAGCTTAGCTGTAGCTGTATTTAAATAATTGTTGTCACGTGTTTTCAATATCATAGCCATGTTTATAATATTAAAATACTTTTATCTTAAAAAGAGTGTAATTTCATTTTTTGTAAATAAACCAAATTTAAAGAAGTAATAAGAAATTTCAGTAATTGTTTCTTGGAAAGCATTACATATATATTAGAGACCTTGTTCTGATGGAGGAAGGCTACTACAAGGATGGTAAGTATATCAGCTTAATAGCCTTCCATCAGAAGGAATTTTTGAGTCACCACAACATCTTTGGGTTTAATAGATGGATTTGTTTCAACAAGAGCTGTCAAAAACCCATCATGACTGCATTCTAAAGAGTTGCATCACAGTTTGCAAGTTGACCAACTATCTTGGAACCTCCCACATAGAGATAATTAATGAAATATGGAAATTGATAATACATGCTAAAGATTATCAAAATTTTAGCCATTGTCAGTAGGGCTTGGAGCTGTCTGCTGAAGATCTATTGGACTCCAGTGTGAAAAACAGAAACAGTAAAGAACAAAATGAGTTTGTGTATTGGACCTGTCAGTTACCTAATAACAAGTACTGTTTAACTATGGGGTTTCTGATGATAATGTTGCCAGTCATAACTAAATCAATTTTTGTCCAATTTGCAAACAATAATTTGTGATCTCATTCTGTTTCAATCCAGTATACCTTTTGCCAAAAGTTTTCAAATCCTAGATTTTTTTTAATCCATTTTCTGCCACTGAGGTATCTCTGGTTGAGAGAGGTTCTATTAAAATGTTAAATTTAGTTATTGTTCAAGTTAAGCTATAGATTTGTAATAAGTATAATAATAATTCATCCTTTAACTTTATATTCATATCAACAGTGATTTAAGGTAGCATATACCCTTTAAATGTCAAAATATTATCAATTAATTGTTTGCATATTTTGAATCCCTTATCCCTTTACTTTTAACATTTTCCTCAGTTCAAACTGATTCTTTGCATCACATCAAAGTCTGAACCCATATTTAGAAGCATTCATTCATGTTTCTAGAAGTTAACAGGAACATAATACATTTCTTTTGTATTTATTTTTATAATATGCATCCTAACCACAATGGTGATGTTATACGGCATGTGCCAGAATGTCCTTGTCCATATTTCAATATATTTTCCAACAAAAATCATACTGTGAATGTGTTCTATTTCTGATAAAAAGGCCAAGACCTAAATGCTATGTAAAGGACATATGCTACCTTAATTTTACTAATTTCAAACAAAATTTAACTAGTTGCATATTATATTATATGTATTTGAAAACAATGGATTCTCAAAATAGTTGTTAGTGAACACAATGGACTTGTATATGTACTTACTGTAATTACTATATTTTCAAGCATTTGTGAGTTTTTATTAATTGTTTAATTCGTTACACTTAAGTTTTGTTAATTTTTGTATAATATTTTAAACAAGTCACAAATGTGCTGAGAATGATACTTATAGCTCAATTTTTATTTTCTATTGAGCAGTTCTGACCCTTCAAGAACTCTGTTGCCGGACAATTGTGACTCGAACAACAGTTTATAGCATCGAACAACTTCCTCTGCCACAGGCTCTTAAGTCCTGTTTGAAATCTTATTCTATGACATCATATAAGACAAGGGCACAACATTCAGCATTACAAAAGGAAAAAATTGCCAGAAAAAGCCACCAACAATGTGACCACATAAACCTACAGTGTCGAAAAAGCTGTACAGTTTCATAGTTTGGATACTTGTGAATTGAAAGTTAACCACTTGGACATCAAGTAATAATAAACATGCAGTTTTTAATAGTCTTTTTTTGGCCGTGTATAAAAATACATGTATACCATGTGCATTAGAAGTAACTGATTGGAGAAACCCTGGATATAAAGATATACAAATTTTCTTAACATAGTGTACTTGTGTATGATATAGATTTGACCACTTTAATGCCATTCAGTTTTTAGACAGTGTGCATGTGTTCTTCAGAAGTGTCAACTTATGAACACTTTGTGATTAGAGAACATGAAATTTGTGTAACAGTGTTCACTTGTTGAAACCTCATGACTCAATTTCTGCAGTTTCTTGGCTGATTCACTTTTGTACATGTATGAAATATATACTGTGGGAGCATGCAATGAATAGACTTCATGTATATATTCTTATAGTCTGTATGCCCCTGTTTTTGAACTTGGCATCTTGAGCACACGATGATTAAACAAAATTTGTATTTTTGTTAACAATGTAATTATGCACTTGTGTATCAAATGTTCAAGAATTTGACATCCTGTGTTTGGAATGTATAGTGTAACACAAATAATAGCAGTTGATATATATCTGAATGACTTATGGTTCAAAATGTGGAACAGTTTGTTACCTTTTTTTTTTAATTTTCTTATGTCCAGCAAAATTGGATCTTACTGACCTTTTTAGGTTAAAGGTAGAAGTTAAACGTTTGTTGTGTACAGTTTTCTTTTACTTTAGTAACATGTTACATCTTAACAATTCTGCACTGAAGATATCTTAGTAGAGACAGCAAACACTGGGATATTGTTGATTATTGTGTTACTGTAATATATTAACTCAACTTGTTTTATAAGATTTTGTTGAAATCCATGAAGGCTTTAGAGAAATATTGACACTGTATAACACTCAGTAAAAGAATGTAACAGATCCTACCAACTGAATTTTTATGGTTATTGTGCATACAAAATGTGATAGTATCTATCACAGATCATGGTTTATAGTACTTCAAATATAAGCAGAAGATGGTATTTGCACAATACCTGTAGGAAGTACCTTTGTAAAAATGGAATTGGGAAGGATGAGTGAGTGACTAAATGATGGTTATGCTTACTTCTTATTGTACATGAACTGGGATAGTTGATGGCTGTCATTTTTTGATTAAGATTTTTTGTAAATGTATGACCTAAATTAGATTAATTAAATATTTAATGTTGCTGGGTATATCTGTCTATGGCTATCAGTCATTTAATTACTCTGATAATTATCAACACCTCTACTGACCTGCTCATTAATTCCAAATGCTTGTTACTTGAATGACTACTGACAACAGTATTCAATGGTTTGTTGTTCCAGCTCTTGCTGTAATCTTCCATATTGGTTTATTATAACTGTTTCAACTTCTGTACTTTATGATGTGTACAGTGTTAATTGTGGAAACTACTGAATCAAATAAAAGTGTACTTTTTTTCCAGGATTGAATTTTATTAGATATTGATCTAAAGTGTGTGTATGTACATGTATTTTTGATGTAATTTATAAAGTGTAAACTAATTTCTTGAAATTATTTATGTCTCAAAAATTTGAAAATAAATTAATGTTTTGAATTGTATGTATTGAGGGGCCAATGTAGTTGCTTGGTAATTTAAGAGATGAGTATCAGTATACAAACCTAATGATATCCTTGTTTCTTGATACTCAGGTTATTTATGCATAAGCTTGCTTGGGAGTCTAATTTGCAAACAGGATTCCTCATTACCTCAACACAATTTTGGAATATGATTTCATGTGTAAGCATCTCAGATCATTGAGTCTCTTTGTGATCTGACAATGCCATATTAGAATATGTCTTCCCATCTAAGCATTTCTACCTGCTCATTTCCATAAACAGCCAATTTTTTGTGAACTGCCCACTGCTGAGCATTGAACTCAGCTCTATGTATTGCCCAGTTCTTAATGGGGTTAAGACGTCTGTGCAGTTCAGTCATTATTGTGTTAGGGTCACTGAGCTGCTCCTTCATCAAGTACTCCATAAAACTAAGAACTTGAACCATCTAATCTCAATATCATATATTTCATCACTTATCTCTGAATGCAACCATCTAAAACAAGTAATTAATTTGATGAACAAGTGGTGCAGGTCCTTTTCAACAATTCAGAATTTCAGGGAATATATTTGCTTTGTATCAGACACTGATACCAATTTCTGGCTTCTCAACTATTGTATTAATGTCAACAAATAAACTGTTTATCATCCCTTTTTTATACACTTCACAGAATCAGTATCCATATTATAATTCCCTTGCATAAAATCAGCAGCAAAATGCATTATAACTATGTACATGTCATCTCTTGATTCTTTATTATCTGTGGCATCCAGGAGATATCAGGTTTGTGATTGCAACATTCACTATCAGTCTCCTTGTGATAGATACCCACCACTCCAACTGATAATAGCATAGTAACTTCTAATCGATTTCATTATTCAGTAGCATCTAAAACTCTGGCAACTTCAACTAGTACTATGTCTTAACACTTTTGATTAGTGACTGTTGCAGACTCTTAGAGGATTTTCCAGTCTTGTTGCAATGAACACCAAGTCTAATGGTTATCCTCTCCTGAAGACTAACAAAGGGAAGTTTTACAGTTTGGGGATGCCCTAGTTGTTGCTCTACTATTTAGACCAAAGTAACAGTTGGGAATGCAGACATGACTTTTTGTATCTGTAGCAAAAGTCTTTGGTCTAGGAGCAGACTACATAAATTTTCCCTCTCTCTCCACTGTAATTTCTCAGTGTGTGTGTTTGTAAATAGTATGTCCACTTTACACAGATTCAAATAGCATACAGGGAATACAAATGGGAAACAGAGAACCAAATCTGATTTCAACTATACAGTACTTAATACCTTAGTCTATGATAGTCCAATGTACGTACACTTAGCAAACAGATAAGTATGCCAAAAATACGAGAAAAGATATATGACTGATTTAATACTGGCACAGTTGTGTTACTTCATAATAGAAACAACGCTGTATTTACAACAGTAACATACAATTGAGCAAAAGGTCTTCACATTTTTCACTAATAGCAAACTTGTGTGTTTAACAAACAGCAACTGGGGAAGAGATGACTAGTAAACAAAGGTTCTCATATTGCATACTGTCCCACCAAACAGAACGATATAACATGACTGTCAATCCTACTATTCGTTTGTAAAAGAGTGTAACCCAAGAGTTGGCGGTGTATGGTGATGACTAGCTGCCTTCCTTCTAGTCTTACACTGCAAAATTAGGGACAGGTAGCGCAGATAGCTCTCATGTAGCTTTGCGCGAAATTCAAAACTATTGCATACCTTTAGTATCTGGAGAGTGAAATAAGTAAATGTATTAATTCTTACTACGACGCACAAATCAAATCGCTGAATGTAGTACTTATGGATTTCTGAGCAATTATAGCGCTGAAACAGGTGGTGAAAAGCTGTCGCCCTCCTATATTAGATAGATTATGAAAGCAGCACACTACTGAAAGGAAGTATATTAATTAGATACAGCATAACTGTACGTAGCGGCATGGATTTTGATAATACGTAGAAGCTTCAAATTTATTTTATTTTTAAATTTCGGATAAAACTACGCGAGAGCTATCTGCGCTAGCTGTTTCTAATTTTGCAGTGTTAAGGGTAGAGGTAAGGCAACAAGTCACCAACTCTTGGGCTACTCTTTTACCAACGAATAGTGGGATTGACCGTCACATTATAACGCACCCAATGCTAAAAGGGCAAGCATGTTTGTTGCGACGGGGATTCGAATCTGCCACCCTCGAATTACGAGTCGAACACCTTAACCATCTGGCCATGCCGGGCCCGAAGTTTTGAACAAACATCCTCTGTGTATGTACATATGCCTACATAAAGTGTTTTTGATTGTGCACAATAATTTAGTTAATAAGTGTCAACTTGGACACATTTAAACACCATGATTTTTTAATACTTTTCAGTGTATTGATTTCTCCAAAGAGTGATTAGACATATTCCACAAAATAACAGGAAATCCAATATAAAATATATTAAGGAGCAAGTCTGAATTATTTGACTTATAAGTGAGTTGAAATAAATGAAAAAAGTCTGCATACAGTATATAATAAAATACCATATTATTAGAGAAAGACGTTTTTATTAGTGAAAGCTCTCTCTGTACATGTTAAGAATCTTTGTTTATCTTAAAGTGTACAATATAATTGTTACACGCTGAGTAAACATAGCATTATATGCACAATAAGATAATTCTTGTCTTGATAGAGAGCTTCCTACCCAATTGACTGTTGATCTTTCCATTCGTAAAATAAGGGTGGTTATACCCTCGAAGTGGCCCGGCATGGTCAGGTGGTTAAGGAACTCGATTCGTAATCTGAGGGTCGCGGGTTCGAATCTCCCGTCACACCAAACATGTTCGCCCTTTCAGTTGTGGGGGCGTTATAATGTAACGGTAAATTCCACTATTTGTTGGTAAAAAGGTGGGTGGTTGTGACTAGCTGCCTTCCTTCTAGTCTTACACTGCTCAGTTAGGTACGGCTAGCGCAAATAACACTTGAATATCTTTGCGCGAAGTTAAAAACAAACCATACCCTCAAAGTCCCAGTGAAAACGATCACTTACTTTCACATAAAATATGCACCGTTATAGAAATATTTCCAACGAGAAGGCATAAAAGTCAACTTAGGTGAAGGATCCGGAACAATATGCATCTCGGACGATAGGAGCTATCATGGCTAATGTTCTATGTTAAAACTTCACGCAAAAATGAAGTTATTAAAATTTTAGTATCCAATATAGTAGTGAATATAACATCAGATACCACACTACGAATGAGGTTTTTCTAAAAGAAGCGATTGCACCATGAATGCTTCCATTTAATATGATTACTAGTTACAGAGGTTTTCGCTACCTAAGTCCATAAACGCTTGTTTAAGAGAGATTGCCGACAACAGCTAATATCTATATAGTGTTACTAGTATATAGTATTTGGTATTTAAAATCATAAAAGCCTCTTATGCTATTGAAATTCAAATATATTGCTACGGCTGAACATGTGAAACATAGTCAGCAACATGTTGCGACTCGAACCATGGAGACCCATCATGACAAACTGATTAAGGCGTTCGACTTGTAATCTGAGGGTCGCGGGTTTGAATCCCCGTCGCACCAAACTTGTTTGCCCTTTCAGCGGTGGGGACGTTATAATATTATGGTCAATCCCACTATTCGTTGGTAAAAGAGTAGCCCAAAAGTTGGCGGTGGGTGGTGATAACTAATTGCCTTCCCTCTAGTCTTACACTGCTAAATTAGGGACGGCTAGCGCAGATAACTCTCGTGTAGCTTTACGCGAAATTCAAAAACAATCGAACCATGGACTTTTCCATCTGCAGTCCAGCTCGCTAACCCGTACGTTATGCTCATCTTACATTTATTATTAACTTATTATTTTGTTGAAATAATACAGGAATGGTTTTTAATGTATTTGTAAATTCAAATTAAAACGTTTATTACAAGCTATAAATTCTTAATATATCGTGCTGCACCGAATGGAAGAATTGGTAGTCCAAATTTAA
This sequence comes from Tachypleus tridentatus, assembly GCF_004210375.1. Classification (NCBI taxonomy): domain Eukaryota; kingdom Metazoa; phylum Arthropoda; class Merostomata; order Xiphosura; family Limulidae; genus Tachypleus; species Tachypleus tridentatus. The sequence continues at coordinate 102,172,497 of NC_134833.1, forward strand.
GAATGATATTATGTTTCTACACCCTGTATACTTCACATGAAAACATTTTAAAAGCTCTTACTTTATAAGTTTTATTGGTACATTTTGGAAAACTATTCTGATGATTTGTTTGCTAAAATAGTACTTATTGAAGAATACCAAATAAAAAAGTTTCAAAAGCAAGGTTTAATTAAGCTTGACTTTGTTTACAGTTCATTACAAAAGAATCTAACTCACGAATAATTTGCCAAGCTTATTTTAATTTTTCCAAGCATTTTGGTGTTCCAAATTCTACTGGACTTCTTTATTGAAAAGCGTCATCAGAAATTGCCGCTTAATCACAGAAAAATGAATTAACTGAACGATCATATGAATTAATCTGTTTCAAGTTAACAGAAGAATGTTACTTTGAAAAGCTGCCAAAGAAAATTCGTTCGTTATCTAATCGCAGTACAACCAGGTTGTTTATTTTACAGTTGTCGCATTTATATACACACACCTGACGTCACCATTGGTAGATAAACCATGCTTTGGAAAATACTCGATTAGAAATACATTATTCTGTGGTTAGCTGATGGTACCGATATTTTCATATCCTTCCGCTATAAATAATTCTGTTAGTAATATCACGATGCATAAACTTAATAGATAGTTAAAAAACAGCAATCGAAGCAAAAGTATGTATGTGTTATATAGCGTACCTTAATTCGCAGGACAAAATTACTGGAATGTTTTCAGTTGTGTTTTGTTAAAGCCTTCTGTTATCATGGTTTCACATACGTCTATATTTTGAATGAAAGCTAAACCGTATTTTAACCCTGTTAACGTTGAAGTATGAACAATACAAAGTACTTTGTTTTCGCTTTATACATTTTGCTTGTATTAACCTTAGCAAAAGGTTTGTTTACTACCAGTCTTCATGAAATCGCCCACGATGAAAAGGTAGAGCAGCAAGTATTATTATTATTATTATTATTATTATTATTATTATTATGGTTAGTTGTGTACTTATCCATTATCAGTTTACACTATTTCGTCTTCTTTCACGGACCGTATGTTATATATCAAGTACAATTATATTTCCACCAATAGAAAATTAAATCTAAAAAAGTATACTGCCAATTTTTCATTTCTTATCCTACAAACGTGGTTGTTAATTTTTTATGAGCTAATTGCCGTAATTGCTAATTTATTATAAAACAAATGAAGTGTTTGAATGTTTGTGTCAGGTTTTATATATGGGCCGGATTCTTTACAGAGGGTGTAAACAAACAATACACAGTCCACTTGTTTCAAAATAATATATGAAAACATTAAAAATTAAAATATTATATTGAAACAAGTCAAACGTATATACAAATGTGCTTTGCACTGTTGGCTATGGCATTTGTGTCTATCAGGGATGGATACAGAGGGGGGGATGGGGATGCACCCCCCACTGGCCACACCAAAATTGTGTAGGTTAATGGGAATTCAGAAATATAAAGTACTGATCATCTCAATTAGAATATTTTTGCTGTATATTTACTTGTAACATGTTATTTAGGAGTATATGAAAGTTCATTGTCACATGCACTATGTTGTGTGATTCAGTATAGTGCTGTACGATTACTTGTAACTTGATATTTTAGAATAAAATCAATAAATGAGAGTTCATAGTCATATGTTTCTTTTCTTTGTTTCTAAATTAATTCCATGAAATTTACGTTGCAGTAACAAGGAAAAGTTTAAGTCACTGTTACTTAGTCGATCATCCCTCCCCTACCAAAAAATCTTGTATCCACCACTGGTATCTGCAGCTTTAAATAATTGCCTCTTAACCGTAAAAGTCAATGCAGGCTACTTTAGTTACTTTATAAGATTATTTGACAAGATGAATTGGTCTTCATACTCTGTTATATAATACAGCCTGAGGTCTAGAACTTTCTATACACGACAATATGTTATAATCACTATATCAACCAAGCCAACCACTTTACTTCTAAGAGCAAGTGGAGCCCGCTAGTAGAAACTACATTAATGGGTCCAGACTGTAATTGATATCATGACTGATGTTTACAACTCAAAGCCTCAAAACGTGGAAGCTAACCAGTAGCTTTAGAATTGGTGAAATAGTCTCTTAACTAACATTCAACTTATTTATACTGATAGTAGTACGAGGACACAGTAAAAACGTAGTCTGAGAGTTGACGGTGGGTGATGATGACTAGCTGCCTTCCCTCTAGTCTTATGCTGCTAAATTATGGACGGCTAGCGCAGATTGCCCTTGTTTAGTTTTAAGCGAAATTCAAACAAACAAACAAACAATATTTTTTCTTCTTTTTCAAAACTAAACTTTTGACATAGTAGACAGAAACTACGTCACTCAACTAGGATTTCTTATAACATTTTATGTGGTAAATATTCCTGTAAAGTATAGCATACTACCTTGAGGTATACATTGGTATTTTCAACTGGCAACCAGGTGATGCTTTGAAAAAATAATGTCTTTTGTTTTTGTACTGTGAGATTCACAGATAGCGCTTGAGACGTGAAAAGAATGACATTTCTCTTTTCAGCATATAATGAGATGTCTTCTCAGTCTGGAATATGATTGACTTCATTAAGATTTCATACTAGTTTGATGAAATTGGAGTTATTCAATAAAGGCACCACGAGATATATTAATTTTTCTTGATTTTTTGTTTTAAACTGTTGTTTATAAAAATAAAAAAAACCTGTTGTTTCACTGCATTTAATTTATGTCTCATGTCTTTCTGTGCTTCAAATTCGACAGAACTCAAATTTTCACAATAAAAAAGATTTTTTTATGATATTTGATCAGTTATTCAGCAGATAATATGTTTTCAATCCAACAGCTAGTTGTTCTAAAAACAGTAAACAAACAAGGCTGGAAATAGGGTCTACAAAATTCCTATTTTGACTCTATGTCTGCAGTACTTATCAATTTTAATAGAGTCAGAATAGGGATTTGTAGTTTAAAAAAATAATGAAGACACGACTTTCATCCTTGTCCCTGCACTTTTTTTTAATCCATAGTTATAGGCCTGAAAATATAATCTTTCTATTTTGATTCAAATTGTTTCTGTACGTTTTTGACGCTATCTCTCTTACTAAATTTAAAAAAAAAATAATTCGACAATTAATTGTTACGTTTTGAAATGCTTTATCGTAAAGTAATATGTTTAACATAAACTACATGACCAAAGGTTTGTGGACACCCGACCATCACACTCATATGTGCTTGTTGAACATCTCGTTCCAAAAACATGGGCATTAATATGGAGTTGATCCCCCCCTTTTCTTCTGCTATAACAGCTTCCACTCTTCTGGGAAGACTTTTCACTAGATTTTAGAACATGGCTGCGGGGATTCGCTTCTATTCAGCTACAAGAACATTAATGATGTTGGACATTGATGTCGGGCGAGAAGGCCTGGCTCGCAGTCGGCGTTCCAATTCGTCACAAAGTGTTCGATGGGGTTGAGGTCAGGGCTCTGTGCAGGCCAGTCAAATTCTTCCACACCAGCCTTGGCAAACCATGTTTTTATGGACCTCGTTTTTCGCACAAGAGCAATGTCACACTGAAACAAAAAAGGGCCTTCTCCAAACTGTTGCCACAAAGTTGGAAACACACAATTCTCTAAAATGCATTCTATGCTGTAGCATTAAGATTTTCCTTCACTGGAACTAAAGAGCCTAGCCCAAACCATGAAAAACAGCCTCAGACCATTATTCCTCCTCCACAAAACTTTACAACTGTCACTATGCATTCGTCCGTGAGACTGCCAGATAGTAAAGCGTGATTCATCACTCTAGAGAACACGTTTCCACTGCTCTAGAGTCCAGTGGCAGTGTGTTTTACACCACTCCACTCCACTGGTGATCTAAGGCTTGTGTGCAGCTGCTCGGCCATGGAAACCCATTTCATAAAGCCCCCGACGAACAGTTCTTGCGCTGACGTTGCTTTCAGAGACAGTTTGGAACTCGTGGATAGACGATTTTATGCAATGGGTGTGGGTGAAATAGCCGAACCCACTAATTAGAAGGGGTGTCCACAGACTTTTGGCCATGTAGTGTAGATTAGAAGTACAAATTATTTTTTTATGTTAGAGTGGCAAGTGAAATTTAAGTTTTGACAGACTGAACGACCTAGCTTTAGATTTCCTTTTTATATAGGCATGGTATGGCCAGGTGGTTAAAGTCCTCAACTCTTAATCCGAGGGTCGCGGGTTCGAATTCCCGTCACACCAAACATACTCACTCTTTCAGCCGTGGGTGCGTTATAATATGACGGTCAATCCCACTATTCGTTGGTAAAAGAGTAGCCCAATAGTTGGCGGTTGGTGGTAATGACTAGTTGCCTTCCCTCTAGTCTTACACTGTTAAATTAGAGACGGCTAGCGCAGTTAACTCTCGTGTAGCTTTGCGCAAAATTCAAACCAATTCAACACAACCTTGTCCCCCGCTAGTACAGTGTAAGTCTACGGATTTACAACGCTAAAATCAGTGGTTCGATTCTCCTCGGTGGACTTAGCAGATAGCCCGATGTGATTTTACTTTTAGAAAAAACACACACACACACTTTTAATATTGGCAATATTTTGTTAAAAGTGAAGGAACAAATGAGTTCTTCGTGTTTTATATAATGTTTAATGCATTAAATGAATATCTTTTTGTTTAATGTGGTCAAATTTAATATTCCATTCATGGTAGCATACATTTTTATGTCGTGTTTAATATTTTTTATAAATTATTATTGTTATTTTGTTGGTGAAATTATGTTGATGTTTAAAATGAAGATTTCTTGCCTTCATATATTTTAATTTTTTCTTCAAAAATAAAAATGTAATTCCAAGATGTTTTTGTTTTAAAGCCAATACATAAACAAGAACGGAAGAATGTTAAAAATAACCGAAATGGACAATATGGGATTTTATATTACTTATTAACAACACCTTCCAATGGCTCAGCGGCAGGTCAGATGTCTTACAGCGCTGAAAATCGGATTTCGATACCCGTGATGGGTAAGCATAGATAACCAACTGTGTGGTTTTAAGTTTAACAACAAACAAATATGGTATTTCTAGAAGCATAATTAAATATGCAAGTTACTGAGAAGCTTAGTCACTTAAGTTAAAAATAAGTGTAATGAATATAAAGTAATAACATAAATTTCAATAAATAACGTAGTTTGAAAACCCACTTACTAGCATACTTGCTCAGATTTCAGCTTTCAATAACATTTGTTTTTTGCAAATGGAATATTGTTTTCTTATTTTTCATTATATCATGCATTCTGGTTTTCTCAGAAAGTCAAGTGATGGAGCTAAAGGACAGTTGTTACTTCTTTCTAAAGTCATAAATATAAAATATAAAAAATATTTTTTTCATTAATAATGCAGATGTAGCTTATTTCTGTTGTTTTCTCGAAAAACATATGCAATCATTAACTTTAAATGCATGCATGATGTTTTCAACAAAAATATACGTAATTGGTAATTAAATGAGAACTCATTTTTAAAAATTGAATAGATTGTGAGAACTGGAACATCTGGGATTTCAGAATAAAAGAACTGGAAAATCGGTAAGAAAAATAACTTCCATTGACATTCACTGTAAAATTTACCTATTACGTAAAATATTTATTTGTGATACAAAATATGCAAATAATAGACCAAGTACTGTAGTATTTAACATATTTTGTTCTTGTGCTGATAAACGTAAATCAGTAATGTGTAAGAATACGAGAGAAAGTTAACCTAATTTTTAAGGTCATTTGTTGGATTTTTATTAATTTACCCTCAGATTACTGACCTGTTTTTATATTATTCACAACCAGTGGATTCCACATACTTCATAAATATCACTAAATTTTGTGTTTTGCTTATTACAATGGTCAGTGTAAAGAAATGATTCCAGTAGTAATTAATATGTTTACTTTCAATAGTGCCCTGACATGGCCAGGTGGGTTAAGGTGCGTTACTCGTAATCTAAGCGTCGTGGGTTTGCATCCCACGTTGCACGAAACATGCTCGTCTTTTCAGCCATGGGAGCATTATAATGTGATGGTCAATCCCACTATTCATTGGTAAAAGATTAGCCCAAGAGTTAGAAGTGGGTGGTGATGACTAGCTGCCTTCCCTCTAGTCTTACACTGATAAATTAGGGACGGCTAGCACAGATAGCCCTCGAGTGGCTTTGTGCAAAATTTAAGAAACAATACTTTCAATATTGATGGTATTTTTGTCTGCAGTTTTCATATAACTCATGCTGTTAGGTACTTTGTGACAAACGAAAAAAGCTATTGACTGACAAACAATTTAGCGCCTAAATATATACAAAACAAAAGAAAAAAAATTATAGAAATCATTTGCACTTCATCAGGAATTTTTGAAGTGAGATGCTCGTATAATTTGGCTTTATTATATACTTGGTTATTTGTTAAAGAATATTTTCTATCCTCATTGGAGTTATCAATATGTTCAAATAATCAACAATTTTTACAGTTTTGAAAGAATATAATACGAAGGCTGTTCAAAAAATACGCGGCTCCAGTTGGTTTCAGGGGAATCCGCTTGATGTATCTAGGTTCGCACAGATCAGCTGATTACGACGCCATTTTCCGATTGCAGATATCTTCATTTGTGTATTAGCTACGCGGTTTTAAGTGAAGTGCGATTTTTTCGTTTGGCGGATTTCAGAATGAATGACCTGAAGAAGCAACGACTTGCTGTGAAATTTTGTGTTAAACTTGGAAAATCTGCGACTGAAACTTTTGCTATGCTTAACACGGCTTACGGTTATGTTGCTATGAAGCGTACGGCATGTTTCAAGTGGCATGAACGTTTTAAGGATGGTCGACAGTCCATTGAAGATGATGAGCGTCCTGGACATCCTTCCACGTCAACTGACGACTCACACGTCGACAAAATCAACACCATAATGCGGGCAAATCGACGTCTGACTGTCAGGAAGCTTGCTGAAGAGTGTGGGATATCAATTGGATCTTGTTACGAGATTTTGACCGAAAAATTGAAGATGCACCGCGTTGCTGCGAAATTCAGCCCTCAGAACTCGTGAGTTTTTGGCCAAACACTTGATCACTGTTCTTCCCCCCCCCTACTCACCTGACCTTGCTCCTTGCGATTTTTTCTTGTTCCCGAAACTCAAAAGACCCTTGAAAGGAAGAATATTTGAGACGATTCTCGAGATTAAGGCAAATGCGACGAAGGAGCTGGAGGACATTAAAAAAGAAGCGTACCAGGACTGTTTCAACAGGTGGAAATACCATTGGGATAAGTGTGTGCGTTGGGGAGGAGAGTACTTTGAAGGGGTCCCAGACCTGTATCTTCTAAATAAAGTACATTTTGTTTTATGACGTCAGTCCGCGTATTTTTTTTAACAGACCTCGTAATAGGGTTGTTCCATCATCTACTCAAGGATGTTCTGTGTGTGTATAACATAACTCTGCTTCACACTAAACTTGGTGTAATATTGTAAGATAAACAAGTAAGTCAACTTGCACCCTTGTAAGGTCATACAATTAAGTTATAAAAATCTAAAGTGTTGTTAGTAAGTGATCTATCTCATCCAACTTTTAATCTATTTTTTTTCTCAAAAAGTGTTTTCTCTGGTGTATTGCATTGCCATTTCATTGGAAATTGCATAAGAAGGTCAAAAAATTATACATATATGTAAAAAATTTGGAAAATAATTAACTTAAATTACCTTTTAACAAAACTCTTTGCTTTTGGGTATAATCCTAAAAATAATTTTAAAAACTTCTTTGTAAAGGTTAAACTTTTTTCTTCTTGTCTACAGAGATACAAAAAGTGATATTTTTTTATATGTGGTCAAAATAATTAAATACAGTCTACGGTCTACTAAGGTCTATACTATGTAAAAACTACACTGACAAACACCACACCAACATTATTTATAAAATACAATGTGATAACTGCCACGACTTCTATTTTGGAGAAACAAGTAGAAAAATGGAAACCAGATTCAAAGAACATAAAAAAGTCACCTTCACACGTTTTCGAACACTGCAAGTCAAATAAACACAACATAACCATAGAAAACACTCAAATACAAAATAAAGAAACAAACATAAACAAACGCAAAATTAAAGAAGCATTACTTATACAACAACTTAAACCCAAAATAAACCAATATAAAGGAACGCCTTTATACCTATATTAATGTAATAAAATAAATAAAATTATATATTCAAACATCTAATACCGCCCTCTACATTTCGACACACAGTTACACAACCCCTTTCAAACATGTGGTCAGCTTCTGGTCAGTTACCTCTTTCTTTGTGAACCTGACGATGACCGAAGAAGGTCGAAACGTTGTTCGCTCTTCCATGTAAAATATTTTCTCAACCCAAACGAGCCGTTTTTGCATATAAACAGTCTACCATTTCTATCCCAAAGCTGTAGAACAAACATTTTATATTAACTGGATAGTATGTGTAACACATTATCACAGCCACAGAGGGTAATTTTCTTTTTGAGAAAAACTAAAATAATCTTTCTTCTTTCTCTGATTCAAAGTTCCCTCAAACTTGTAATATTGTCCATAGAAACTGATCAATATTTGAACATTCTTTCTTTCTGTCCATTGTTACTGATGATGATTCATATACATGGCTCATTTCATTAAATATTCACATGTATACAAGAACTGAAGCTTCTTCTTTGACAGATGTCTTCTTCAGTTTTGGCCAAATAAATATTATCCCAAAAGATTTTCAGAGGGTGTGTGATCTAATGATCAAAAGATATAAACTTCAACCTGTATCTAGGAAGTGAATTGAATCTGTGTAGCCATTATGAGCCCTGAATAGTCTTTGCTCTTGATTTTCAGCAATTATTCACGAGAAAAATGATGGTTATGTTGGAAAAAACTACTCTTTGTGAACAAAAACATTTTGCAGGCTTAAAATCTGACCCTGCTTGTTTTACTTTCATTTGATTTTATATTTGTCCTACAATGTTAGAGTTTTTTGAGCATCATTTGTAACTTAGACATGCAACAAGTTATAATAGTGTGCAAGTGTTCAAGCCTTTAGAAATGTTAAGAGGAGAAATAAGGTAATTTGATCTTGTTAGATGGACTGACCATTGAAATATTTTCATCAGGTATTTTTAAAGGACTTGTCAGTGAAAGAACAACAATAGGTTGAATTAACTACAACCATTTTGGTCAGTTTTTAGAATAATATTTAGGGGTAAACAAAAAATAAGATATGTTTACTTTTTTTTTGACTTGAGAGGTAAATCTGTTCATATTTATTCATAATTTGGCTGCTACATTAACTATACTTGTCAGTAACATACTTTGAATAGTCTATTAAAGGTTAGTAATAGTGTAATAAAAATATTTTCCTAAAGTAAATTTATATAGATGTAAAAGTTCTACAGTTGTGATAAAATATTTGTGTTCAATATTTAATTAGTGTCAAATCTGTAATAAATCAAGTAGTTTTAAATACCATGTCAAAAGTTGAAAGATAATATAAAACTTGAATTCATTGGTATACAAATTGTATAGTATTCATTTTATGAACCAAATGAGCATTCATGGCAAACAAGGCATCACAATAATTTGAGAGTTGTCTATTTGTGAGAGTCATACCAACATACTATTATATATGGTTAGTTATGAATTTGCTCGTGAATTTCATTGTAAATTAGATTAGTGTGTGTGAATTAAATGTGTAGTAGGTCTGATATTTGTTGTTTGATAAATAATGTCTGTTTGAAAATAGTAAACTTAATTAAATGCTTGTACTGTTTAAGAATGAAAATGCACACAGTTTGTATTTTTATAGGTCTGTAACACTAAGCTTCAACTCATATCCAGTGGCCTGTTTCATTGAAAAATATAATGTTTCTCTGTTTTGGTTACAAGATGAAGAATGCAATATGTCTGTAATAAATGATCTAAACCCAGTTTATTCTTCAACAAGCAACCAGGTAAAAATTTGTCTTGTAAAAGACTTTTAAACAAAATTAAATAAAATAATTGCTTACCTATTATAACGAGGTGATGGTCAGTCCTATAACCAGAACTAGATTAGCAAGATTTATTTTCAATTTGTGTATTTATTACCTCTGCTAGATTTTTTCAATACGTTTAATAATTTTTTTCTTTACTGTGTCTTTATTTGTTTACTATTTTCATTTATATACTTCAAAGTGTTAATAATATTTTACAGTTATTTTGCATGTACAAACTTTTTGTGGATAACCTCATCATAATGGCTGAATGTGTAACATAGTATAACTATTTCTAGATTTGTAAAATTATTTTCATACTATTCTTCATTACTAAACTACAAAAAAGAAATAATTTCAAAAAGTAGCATTTTAAATTTTATGTTTTAATTGTCAAGTGTAGTTTTTTAATCTCTGCCTGTCAAAACAGTATCTGACTAAAACTTTACTGAAAAACAACTGAAGATAGATTTACAGTATTCATACACAAGGCTCATCATTCTCATTCTAGAATAATTAATATGATTTCTATACATATTCTCAGTCTGTAGAGGTAGCATCTATAGTACAATTTTTGTGGACACTGGAAATTAACGTATGCTCTGGGATTGGAAAGTTGTGTACGAGTTTATTGTGTTATTGTCTAGATCAGATGAGCATTCTTGTGCTACATGTGTTAGAATAGAAAGGAACACTGTAACAGAAGTGTTTAAAACTTTACTTAACTCAAACCCTGGGGAGAGGTATCCACAAGTTTGTTTCATTTATGAGCATCCTTTGTCAAAATTATAAAACTGTTAGTAAAAAAAAAATACTTTTTTTCTGACACTGTATCTTAGAATGCTTTGATATTGGTGTAATTTTTAGTAAAAGCAGTAACAAAGTTACACATTTATAAAGTATGATTGCATATTAAGAAACGTTTAAGTGATATCTATTGAACCTGTTGTAATAATTTTTGTTTTCACTGATACAGATGTCTCATTTTGGTTTTTAGCTGTTGTTTATTTCCAGTTATATATTTTATGAATCTTAACAAATATCTCAGGTTTTAAAATAATTATGGAATGATATTTTACCATTAACTCTTTCAGAATGTGATTTTATAAAGTACATGAAACTATGAGAAAGTGTACTGTGATTCTGATGTTTTCAAAGTACTAAAACCATTAAATGCTTTGTTATCAAACTTGTCAAAATTTCATTATATTTATGATGTTTTATTTTTCTTCAGACATCCTTCACATATGAAAACCTGATGCTTGGTAAATATTGTGCTAGAGTAAGTGAATCTTACCTAGTTATACAGTAAGCATTCTAATGTCAGATGTGCTTCATGTAATATCTGAGATCTTTGAACAAATATTTCATTTGATTTAGAGATCTTTGAACAAATATTTCATTTGATTTAGAGATCTTTGAAAAAATATTTCATTTGATTTAAAATTGACATTAGTTAATTTGTGAAAGGTTTAACTGAAGAATTACTGTAGGGATGATGTTTGGCTTACTTATATAACAAAAGGTAACAAAATAATAGATAATAAGAAGATATTGGATACTGGTTGAACATATTCTTGCTAAAACATGTATAAAAAATGTAAACAAACTTAAACAGTGGATTTATGTAAGTATAAGAGATGTTCTGAAAGACTCTTTAATGTATACTTTGGTTTATGTAGATACAAACTGCCTTCTATAATAACTGACCAACAGAATTGTTTAACAAAATATGTGGGATTTATTTGTTATAATAAAGTGGAGTCATTGAAGTAAATGCTACCACTTATAATTACCATAAAAATACAAGCGAAAAAGAAGATAGAAGTGTTTATTTTAACCAATATTCAGAATATACAGTGTTCAGAAAGTCACTGTGCACTTATATATTTATTAACAGACAAAACTGCACAGTAACTCTCCAAACACCCTGTATTTATGTGTGAACAATATTATTCTGGTATATTAAAAAAAGTTGAACTTTACCACAAACTTTACTTTGCTGGAACAAATGCAGTAATTGTGATAATACTTATAAAAAATCATGCAATTAATAATAAATTGACTGGAAAACATGTACAAATTAAAATCATTGGCAATTTGGAACTGAGAATTTTGTAAGCGGTGACAAATAGGAAAATATGCTTGATTTTATTTCTTAAAAGAGTGAAAATAGATAATATTCTATTGTGATATACTCAGGTAAAATGGAAATCAACAAAACAGCTTTCTAAAAATTTTTGTTCAGAACTTAAATAAGTTATATTTGACCAAAGTAAATAGAGACTGACACAGTTTTTTTCACCATGAAGTACAAATCTTTATTAACAAGCAAAACATGGCACGTGAAGTTATTGCAGGACCTTGCATTCTTAATGTATCTTTTAGTTTAGCAGCAATGCCATGAAAACATTTGTAGGCATTCAACACCCATTTTAATTTTTTTTATGAAATTTTCTTACATGAAAATTAATTCAGTGTAAAATATTCCCAACCACATTTTTCTTAAATAAAAAAACAACTGAGATTTTCATAGTTGTGATCACCAACAAAGGCAGAAGCCCTGTGGGTGTGTTCATATTTTGAACATACCCATCTCAGACGTCTGTAAAGGAAACTGACTCAGAAAATCACAAGAATTGAAAGAACAGAGCCATAAGAAAATGTAGTGCAAGATGTAAAGACGAAAAGGCATAGTGTGTTTTCTTGTACCATGGCATTTGGTCAGATTGATACAAACTAAAGATTGTATTCTGTGAAAATCAGTAACATAAAAAAGGTGGCTTGTTAAGATAGGTGTTACTCACTTATGTAAAAATTAAAGAATTAATTTGGTCTAGTTTTGACATAAGTAGTCTAATGAAGAATGTTACTTTGCTTACATGACCACCACACCTCTCCTCATCCTGCAAAGTTTACACACACGAGAACCCTCTAACTGAAACAAAAGTCAATGCTTACAATGTTTGACTTTTGATTAGTATCTCTGCCAGAAAGCAGTATCTGAACAAATATGAATATGTAAAAATAGTTCTGACCTTAAAGAAAACAGATATGATAATATTTTAGTTCACACTTTGCTAGGACTCTCTATATTGCCATGTCACCTACTTAGATAATCAGTCTCTTAATTAAAAAAATTAAAAACCATTGTTTTCTCTGTCTCTCCAAATTTTAAAGTTTATGAAAAAGAGTTTAAAATATTTATGCCCATTGTGTGTTGTACACGTTCAAAAATGCAACTGCATTAGTCTTGACCTTGAGTGACTGTCTGAAGGCAGAGTTTAGAGTAATTAACAGCTGGATACATCGTTCATGTAGGATATCTAACAAGGCACAAAGAACTTCTATTAAAGATTTGTAATATTACATGAATATATTTATAAATAAAAATATTAAAATTTTATATGTTATGAAAGGGTTAAGTTATTATCCTATACTATTAGGTATATAATTCTTATATTTTTAATATAAGAATTCTTACCAGAATATGCAATGATCTTGTATTAGTCAGATTATACACATATATTAAGTTACTCTACCAGTTTGTACATAATGAATGATATATATATATATATATATTATTACAAACAAATCAATTCAGTTATGAAAAGCTATTTTGATTTCTTTGTAGATCTCTCACTATTCTTCATGTAATACAAGATGGTGTACCAATGTTTACATGCCTTTCAGGATAACTGGAGGTGAGTTTTATGGGTATATGTGGGTTTTTAGGTATGTATCTTATTAAAATGTAGGATACGAAGCAACTGTTAATTATTTACTTTTTATTTTCATATATATTGTTGGAAATGTTGTTTTATTGAGTTGCAAATGCCTTATCTCAGAAATCTCTGTTTTTTAGTTTGTTTCCTCAGGTTTAGGCTTATAATACAGTGGTTTGAATCTGGTACTATGACAAAATGGTTAGATTTATTACAAGTAGGTGCCCAATTAAATGAAAGAAAATGTTTGAAATTTTAGCTATTGTATTTACATCTGAATAATTCTACATAGATATCAGAACCAAGTAAGACATATAGATGTAAAGATACCTGCAGTTTGTAATGTAAAATTTTTTGTGTCTTTGGAGTAGTATAATAACACATTTGTTTAAATTTTCCAGATATTTTATGTCCAAATTGAGGTTATGTCTTATTGCAGTGCTAGTGTTAGCTGTTATATGGAAATACAGTAAAATATGATTTTTGCTGCATGGTGTAATTAAAGTGTTTGCAATTTTAAATTGTTTATGTTTGCCAGTTTATATTAAATATAAGATTGTGAAGTGGAAATGAAGTATTCAGTTCTTTAATTTTAATTTCCCATGTTTTTATACTTTGTAAAAAAAATCGTTCATAATTACTCATAAATGCAATATGTATAATGTAATGTAATTAGGAAAGTTTGCTCATTGTTGTACACAGAGAAGTTTAGCAATACACTTTACTAAGTAAATTTAATACTTGCTCTCACTTTTTTTTGGTACTTAATACTTTGATCGTTTGAATCCACCGATTCATGAAAGAAATATAAATCTGAACAAGAAACACTAAGGTAATAAATTGTTCATAATAAAAGTATGTTGTTACAGTGATTTCATGTTATTTTTGTTAATTTATGTGTAAACATGTTGGGTTAAGAGCATGAATTTACTATTTTTTAAAGCCAGTATTAGTAACTAATCTTACATTGTTATAGGGTTCTCAATATCCCAGAACCCCTGAGTATTTCACATGCACAGATTTCCAAGTTCACTCTCCAAAATAGCATCACACCAGTAAATGAGTGCATGGAAATATTGGTTTGTGTGCATGAAAGAAAAAAGTAAAAAACAAGTATTAATTTTAATGTTCTAATTTTGTTACTGACTTTAGAATAATAGTTGATGTCAAACATGTTTACATTTTGAGAAAATATTATAAATTTATATGACTCATGTAAACAATTGCTGAGTTCTTGGAAGCCATGCAGTTTTGTCTGTACAGAAACCTCAATCACATAACTATCAATGAAATAAGAATGCTATCATATTTATTTGCATATTCATGGGCGAGCTGTGAGGTAAGTGACCTGCTAATTAATCATATCTGATTAATCTGGTCTTCATACCTATGCAGTATCGAATCAAAGGAAAGCATGGCCTTAATCAAATCAACAATAAGTTTCTTTGTAAGGTAGTCAGTAATTGATTATGAGTAGTTGTTTAAAAAGTGAATGGTAATCAGTAGTCAGTCTGAATGATGAATGAAAGGATGTTTTCTTGAATGTGTAACTATTATATAATGATCACATAGAAGATTTTATTCATTTTTTTCTTTTGTTTAGACACAGTGAATTATAGTTTCCTTACGACTAAGCTAACATGAAGATTTTTATTGTCATAAAAGAATTAATCTGACCACTAAAGTTAATAACTAAAAAGAATGGTATATTCAGGTAAAAACTGTTTTTTCCTAGAGCAAAGGGATAGGTCCACTAAAAAACAGATCTAACGAGATATTTACTACAGAGTACTAATGTGTTTGTGAATAACCATGCTTTTGAGAATGAAATAAAGAGACAAAACACAGTATTTGTACTTAGTTTACCAATAGGCAGTCACTTTTGCTACTTGGAACTACTTTCTCTCCAAAACTGACTAGCCCAGTATCACCTGCCAGACTAGTGAAACTTGAAGCTTCTTACTTCACAGATGGCATATTTACCAAGCATTTCTTATGTGACTGATCATTCTCATTCAAACAATGCAACCTGTCATTAAAAGATATTGCTGTGTGTTTTGTAGCACAATTAAAAATATCAAAAATATGTCACTCATTGGGAAAACATGTATATCTCTAGAGACTGACAAAGAAACAAATGCTGCTAGAATTAAATCAACCAAACAATTTTATTAAGCATGTATTATGTGAAAACCACAGATACTCAGAGTAACTAATAAATTTAGAGTAATGCCATATTAATATAAAAAGTCTGAAAATGTGTGGTATTTTTATACACCGAAATAATATTGTTAACTGTTGAGGGGTGCATGGGTTGTACTAATCAATAATTAACATCACCCATATTCAAGAAGCAGTCAAAAGTTTTTTAAAAAAATTGGTCTAATGCTAAAGTAGGAATTTAGGCAGGACATTGTGTGTTTTAAAACACGTCATTCATTACTTTTAGTCCCCCACTAGTACAGCGGTAAGTCTACAGATTTATAATGCTAAAATCAGGGGTTTGATTCCCCTCTGTGGGTTCAACAGATATCGTGATGTGGCTTTGCTATAAGAAAAACACACAAACACACATTATTTTCGTATTTGAAAATTCTGGGTTAAAACACTTTTTGCTAATAGTAATGTACAGTTTCAAGTAATGCGTGTGTGTGTGTGTGTGTATTTCTATATATATTTGGCTCATAATATATGCACACATAAAAATAGATATAGATAAGTACATTTTCTCATGTCCCTCAACTGAGTCTGCTCTTTGTTTTATGTGGAATGCAGAATCTATTTTGCATTCCTGATTTTTATCTTGATACTTCAGTTCTTATTTTAGGTCAGATAACAAGATGGTTAGTCAGTGGTGTATTTAAGGTTCTGTGGGCCCAGAATCTAATAATGTTTGTGGGTCCTACATCTCATGTAATTTTACATAGAATAAAATTATCAATGTGTCCCCATTAAGACCATGGGCCCTGGGGCTTAGCTCCCTCTAGCCCCTATCTAAATACACCACTGTGTTTAGTTATTTTTCAAGTAATCAAGAATGAGAGTCTAAAGGAGAGAAAATTATTATAGTCACTGAGTTGTGTTTGAATTCAGAATAACAGATATTGTTTGTTTCAAATATGTAAAGTAACAAGGTTACTTATAAAATTGTATAAAACAGTTTGAAAGACTAGATGCACATTTTCGAGGAAAAATTATAATTGCTGCTGTCAGTGACTTATAATTGTTTGAATTCAATTATATTTATATGGGTGTGACTTCATAAAGTATCAATATTCTCAACACCAGATAATTTATCATGCTAAGTATTTTATTTAGTACAAGGTGAAGCTATTTAATTTTTGTTATTGGTGGTATTTTAAACTCTTGCCATCAGGAAACTTGTTGGAAAGAGTCTGAATTCCGTTTATGCTAAATATTTTAATTTTATATATCTGATGGACTTGTTGGATTGGGGTTTCAAGAATATAAGATTAGAGACATGTTACTACTGAATGCACTCCCCGCTAGTACAGCAGTATGTCTCCGGATTTACAATATTAAAATTAGGCGTTCGATTCCCCTCGGTGGGCTCAGCAGATAACCCAATGTGGCTTTGCTATAAGAAAACACACACACTAATGAATGTGCCTTAGGCTTTTGCTGTTAGTGAACCATGAGTAACGTTTAGTCCTGCTACAGAAAGTTCAGTACATTATATTAAAATCAGCAAGTCGTAACACCAACGTTCAGTTTAAAGTGATAGTGGAATGACCCTTAATCAGAACAACAGTTTGACATTTTTTCTGTAATGTGATTTCACTGAAAACTGATTATTTTTGGAAAGTATATGTAATAGCCTTTTGTGAAACAAAATGTTTATACACTTAGCACATAAACATGTCTTCAGACCAGAAGTTTTGAACTTTCAAAATAGTGATATCTCTTGTACTTGACTGTAGTGCTCAAGTCAATAATACACAACATAATAAAAAATGTTCTCTCAAAAACTAAAACAAGTTGCTTCCACAATATATCCTGGAAAGGAAAAACTGATCATAGAAAACTGCATGAATGGTAGTTAGCTGGAGGAAAGAGTCAGAATGTGGTGCCACTTGACTAAAGATATGTGTATATAAAAATAATTGGAATAATATTGTACCATTTTCTACCAGTTACTGGGTAAAAATTCTGAATGTGGTACATGACATGTTGCAGAAATTTTTTGAAGGAATTCTTGATTATCACTGGATGCTGTTCAAGGGCAAGTTAGCAAACAGGAGAGTAAATACAAAGGTCAAGACCAGTGGTTGGAATCATTTGTGCCAGGGAGAAATACCAGCATTTTCTGCAGCAGGGACCAACAGAGTATTGATTCATTAGGATAAGACTAAAGTACTTTAAACAAGTATTCATGTTATTCCACACTGTCCAAGTTGCTAAATGCAATCTATATTGATTTGTTTGCAATCAGACTTTTGAAATAGGTGCTGGAAAGTATAATTTTTTACACTAGATGACTGATGAAAAACGAGCTGGTAGGAGTTATGTGTGCTTTGAACATTACAGCCTTATGGTGGAAATTTGAAATGTAAACTATACTACAGAGCTACTGTCAAGATGAATAGTCATCACACAGAACATGACCAGACATAGCAACATGGTGTGTAATGAGGTGGTGAGGCTCCAAAGTCATTTTAACACAATGCAGTGAACCCTTTGTGTTTGTTTAACAGCACCTACCTCAGCGGGTAGGTGTTGTTGACTGGTAAGTAGTAGATAGAGTTATACCCAATCTGGCTGTTTAGCCCACTAATAAGATTAAAGTGTCATTCAGATAACAAAATAAAACAGACAGACTATTATGACATGGTTAAGTTTAACTAATAATGGTTGATCTCAGAAGCAGTTCAAGAAAAATTTCATTTGGTACAGTTTTTGAAGATGATTTAGTGTTGGCTGATGGTATCTTGTGGCTGTCCTAGTGTTATTCATGTATTTATTATAGAAAGATCATTATTCTTCATTGTAATTTTTTTCAGAAAACATAGAAAGTTGCAACAATGAATGGACTGCTAAGGTTTCATCAAAACAGATCAGGTAGGAATATTTCTTTCTTTTTCAATAAGGAAAGAAAGCACTGCTTGTTTTTAGGTTAATTTTTAAATGCAATATTTGAATAAAAAAGAATTACTCTAATTTAATTATGTGATAGATTTTATTTCTTTCTTATGATTACTTTCAGTGGAAATTAAACAGGCTTACAGTGATAAAAATCAAGTCATAGTAATATGCATGGTGGGAAGATCCCTGATAGCCCAGTGTGTAACCTTAAACTTAGCAACAACTAGAAAAAAAATTTCTTATGGAAATTTATCTTCTTGTTCTTATTAGATTATATTTGTATTTTGTTTACTACACCATATTACAAAAACAGTAACATAAAACTTTTGGGTATCTTAAGAAAGAGCTTGAATTTATAAGTGAAAGTGAGTTTATGTTTGTCTTTAACTATAACTATGACTGTGTTGCTAGTATTTTTAATGAACTTATGGTATACGTCTGGTGAAACTGACCACCTCCACTCTTGTAGAGAAGCTTTATGTAATCAGATATTATGGTCTGTTTTTTCTACTCCTCAGTTGTTGTTTTTAAGCTATTTAGTTGAAGGACTGGGCTGGCTAAGGGAGCTTTTGAGTATCATTTGTCTCAAACTATTGCTGAACATAGTGTTGAGGTGTGACAAGATGTTTTATTATACTAGACAATGCATTATTTTTTTCCATAAATGTAAACAGTGCAACTGTTCAGAATATCACATTACCTTTTTAACCAATCATCAACAGACTGAATACAAATTGTCAAGAGCCATGATGGTATCTCCAGTACTATAATAATCGGCAGGACACACACAGTCACATTCAAATTTTTCTGTAGCCTGCAATTAAATCTAGACTAATTCGTACGAGACAGGTAATGTTTAGCAGGAATTACCATTACTCTAGAGGATTTTTATTTTACTCTGTTTCAGTGCAACCATCACCATGAGAACATAGCAGGTATAAGTAGCATTAAGAGCTCCAGATTGTGAAATACAGTAGCAGGCACTCCCTCTACATATTGGATGAGCTAGCTTGCAATACTGAACTTTACAAACTCTTCAATGTTTGATTTACTACCAGATAAGACGTTAATTTTAACAACACATTTTAGAGTATGTGTGGACCAAAAAGTGATTAATTTTTTAATGGCTGAGATAGTTTTCTTATTATAACTATATACTGTTCTATTATTTTTTCTGATGTTCTGTGGTACCTTATGTTTTATTATAATGCAATCTTATAAACATTTCTTAGGCTTAATTTTTTATATTTTTGTTGAGTTAGTCTTTTTATTTTCATATTTGACATTTGTTTTAAATATAAAAATTGCCAAAATAACATTTTGTAAGCCTTTTCTTTAGGACATGATAGCTATATTTTGTGTTGTAATAAAGCATTTTATTTCTATAGTGATTTTGTCTGCACTCTAATTATATCAAAATAAATTAAGCTTAATGTTTGTCCTGCATGGGTTAGTGTAACTATACTTTGTGTATTTAATTGTATATCCATATCACGGCATTAGCTTTATCCACTCTTGTCTTGCACTGTATCTTACTTTCCATCTTGAATAACTTTTTTAAGAAACGTTACTTCCTTCATTAAAGTGCATACATTAAAAAGAAGAGGCATCATCAAACATCATTGTAACTTCTTTTTGGAAAAGATACCAATTGAAATAATACCCCTTGAGGTGCATTTCTGTACATGGCGAGAGGACCTGTATTTTCCATTTACCTCCTCTGTGATCTGAACATCCATCAATGTGTTCACTATGCAAGGTGACCCTTCAAGCAAAGGAGAGGATTTTGGTGATTGAGTGGTGTCTCTGGCACTGCATCACACCACTTTGGCCTTGAATTACTGTAGACGGGTGGTTCCCCAGGTTCAGTCAGCTCATCCTGTTGGACTAGGATCAACTGAGTACCAGTGTTGGTTGTTCTCATTGGGTGTTGTGATCATCATGTCTGATGCTGGTGTTTGGGTATAGTGCTCATGAAACTATGGAATTGCTGCAGTTTCTTTTCTTGACATTGTAGTGTATTCCCTCATAGGACTTCATGGTGAGTTGGGGTCAGTGAGTACTGAATATGTTTTTTTATTATGTTTCCTCCATAGCTTGGTGAGAGCTTTTCTTGTGCATCCAGCACTTCTGTTTCTTCATTTACCTTCTTGACCATCCAGTCTCAAGCAGAGTAATCACTGCTTTCCTATAGGGCTGATTGTATCTACAAATACAATCATACCTGTACACTGGTGAAACTCAAAGTTGCTCTTCATCGGTCTGGCAATACATCAGTCAGACCTGATGATGTTCCTTATGAGATGCTGCACTATCTCTCTCCTGCCTCTCTTGCTATTCTTCTGGTTGTTTTTAACCAGATCTCACAGAACGTTTTTCCTGATGTTTGGTACCAGGCTATTATCTTCCCTTTCTCCAAGCTTGGGAAGGACCCCAAGATTCATTCTGATTATTGTCCAGTTACTTTGACTAGCTGTCTCTAAAAGGTCTTATTTGGTTCCTTGAATTAAACAACCTCCTCTCGCTCACCCAGCATGGGTTCTGTCAACAGCTCTCCACTGTGGAACACCTGATTTGACTTGAAAACTAGATCAGGGAAGCTTTCCTCAAGAGAGATAACATCTCGTTTACATGTTCTTTGACCATGAGAAGGCTCATGACACTATATGGATGAATGGAATTTTTTGGGAACTCCACTCTTATAGGCTGCATGGCCATTTGCCCATTTTTACTCAGGACTTTTCAGTGGGAAGATAATTTCAAGTCTGTGTGGGTTTGGGTCTTTGCAAATTTTTTACACAAGAACTTGGAGTCCCTCAGGGCTGTGTTTTGAGTGCCACACCTTTTAGTATTAAGATTAATGTTATAACTACACAACTTCTTTATACTGTTGCAAATGGGCTCTATGTCAATGACTTTTACATCTCCTGTTTGTCATTGAACATGAGGTTTATTAAGTGACAGCTTCAAACTGCTCTCGTTTGTTGAAGTGGACCACATCAACTGGTTTTACTTTTTATTTTCCTAAAACCATTTGCTGATATTTTTTCCATCTATGATGTTGTTCTTTCTTTGGTTTTACTGTCATGGTGTTGTTACAATGCTGAACAATGGCACCCTTTTAGAGACATGTTTTTTAAAGGTTTAGCCTTGATATTGGATGTTGTCATTGGCAGTGGTGACAGTGTCCAACTTAATTGTCTTTTAAAATTTTGACAAGCCATTGGTCTTCTGAATTTTATTGAAATCTTTTATCTGAAGTTTGGACATTGTTTAGTTTTAAATTAATTTATTTTTGCATTTTATAACAGTTTCACATTTCCAGTTGTTTGATGCAGATAGCCTAGTTGCTTTGCACCAGAAATTGCCAAACAACAACAGTAGAAAAATATATCATACTTTACACATTTTATTGCATTCATAAATATGGCATTTTATTTTTCAGTTATTAACAACATGGGATGGGCATGATAATTTCCTTAGTTTGAGCTTTTATTATTTTGTTAACATGTTGTGTTGAAATTGTTTACAGGTCTGGAATAGTTTTGACAGTTGGAAATATGTTGAAAAGATGCCAGTTTTATGAATTTTCCATTGAAATTTTCAACGATGATCATACTTGTAATATGAGTGAAACAAATTCAGGTTCTCTTATTATGGAAATTAAGAAGATTAAGGTAAAGTTCTTCAAAAATTGTTATTTGAAGGTGATGTTGATGTAAGTGCATGTATTGTAAAATCTTGTAAACTTTTTTAAAATTAGGATGTGTGGTTAACCATTTTAAGTATTAACTGTGAGTACAAAGAAAAGTTATCTTTTAATTAAAATACAATTATACTGACTAGATAGAGCAATAAGTTGGTTAAACTAAAGCATTTACATTTACAGGTCTACTGTTGAGAATTTGTTCAGCTAACTAAAATATCCTTTGAAGACATTGTCCTTGTACTTGGGTATTACATGCGTGTTGTTATTTAATAGTATCAGCTAAATAAAATAACTTCTTTTCTTCATGTTGGAACAAAAAAGAAAACATTTAAAAAAAACTTGTTTGAGTTTTCCAATAAGCAGGCTTACCTCACAAATATATAAATTGTCTTTAATTTGAATATAGTTTAGATCTAAAGGAAATGGTCATAAAGGTTGATATGAATACTGTGCTATAAACCAGTGTGTATTTTTGAAATTTGCAAAAATCCTTGCCCATTATGAGGATTTAC
The DNA here is from genome assembly GCF_004210375.1 of Tachypleus tridentatus. NCBI lineage: Eukaryota > Metazoa > Arthropoda > Merostomata > Xiphosura > Limulidae > Tachypleus > Tachypleus tridentatus. The sequence goes on from NC_134833.1 coordinate 102,195,536, forward strand.
ATAATAACAGAAGCAGAGTTAATTTGAATTTGAAGTTTTTGTATTTATATACACACACTTAAATAAATTACTTTATCAACATTTTTTGTGTTTATTAAATCAACACTATAAACAGTAGTTATTCTGTCTGTAGCTCACTGTTGCAAATAAGCAAGCAGTTTCAAGAAAAAATATACATTATATTCTTCATACTAGAAAATAGATTGAAACAGTATCATCTTTATTTGATTTAATGCTGTATTTTGCACATACGTTTTGCATAAAAATGTTACTTACTCATTACAAACATCTTTCTTTAATGTGTCCATTGGAGTGCATAGAAGAAACTGTTAAAATCTTTATAATGATATAACAGTAGGTCCACATACAATACACATTTATTTTAAGATTAATTTTTGTAATTTTTCAAAATAAAATTAAACTTGAATGAAACATTGTTTTTATAATTCAGGAACTCCTGTATAATTTATGCATCTTGGTTGTAAGTCATGTTATGTATGAGTTGTTGTTGTAGTATCTAAACCTTACATATTCAGCATTTACTGTGAATCATTTACAGTGAGGTGAATTACTACAATCCTTGGTTGTGACATGTTGCAAAATTATTTAATTTTTGACTCAAAACACTCGTTAAAGTTCTTTGTTCTACATTTATGTTACACATTTCAGGCAAATTATGTATAAGATATTTGTACATTGAAGTTTATATGAATTGTTGCAACTAATTTCATCATAGTAGAAGTCGGAGTTTCAATAGCTCTAATGTATGGAACATAACATTCTTGAATAGTAGTTTCTTGGAGTTAATATTAAAACATTTTCTTAATTAATATATCAATACAATGAAATTGAACATATTTATCAAGTTCTTCCTATTTTATACACTGTCATGTAGATAAAAATCATAATACGTATACACACATATGAGTATGTATATCGTGCACTTTTTACAAATAGAGAAAGGTGGAATTTTTTTTCCAATAACAGAATGCTATCTTTAATCCAAAAACCTATTTTGCACTTTGTCTTATGTATTTTTAAATTTTGTTAGTTTTTACAATTATTCACTGTAAAGCAATTTTTTTTATTAAATAAAAATGTAACATCACACACAGTCTGATCTGTTTTTTTCAGGTTACATTAATTTTTTTTAGAGAAGAGAGTAGAAAGCACATGAAATATAGTCATGAGAGTCCAAGACTGGAAATTCTGAGTTAATGTTCAGTGATAAATTATTGCAGTTTTTAGTTTGATTTAGCTAAGTACATTGTGTTATTTTAATATTATATGTAAACAAAAATTATAAACAAATTTGATGATTCAATGTATGTATTCTATAAGTTATAATAGAATTGTTCTTGAGTAAGTATTGTTTTAAAATGTTCCATGTTGATACTTGGATTGCATGTAGCCATTAGAGTAAGTAGAAATTTTTAGGACCTGTTTGAATTACAAAAAGTATGTGTTCAATGAGAAAATGCTTTCAATGAACTTTTAATATTAAAACTTTATTACAAGTTACCCTCATGGAAAATTTTGTTTTAATTTCCTGTTGTTTTTTTATATTTCAGGATACAACTTTCATAATAAGAAATTTGTCTTCAGGTCACTATTGTGCAAGGGTAAGTGTGTTGACTACTCTCTTTTTGTAATGTAATTTATCAAGTTACTTTGTTGAAGAATTAATTGTTTTATCTTTATTATAATTGGTATTTGTTGATATGTATAAGTTACATTTTCACTTTGATTTCATTATTTGATTAAATATTATGATTAAATGGTATGGAAGAATTTACTTGAGTTCTTATAACCCCTCCCAGAAATTCTCAAAACTACTGTCATGTCGTACAGAATATTCCAAAAATAAAAAGTGACAGTATGGTGTATTTATATATGTAATATTTTTGAATATTCACAGTAATGTGGAATTCTCCAAAATCTTCCAGAATGTGCTGAAGTATATCATAATAATATGTTAGAGCATTCCAGAATAATATATAACTTTCCAGAATTGTGTAAAGAATATTATGGAACTTACTCAGAGTATGCTGATATAATGTTAACTACAAGGTAATACTTTAGCTAATTTGAGCAACCCATAAATGTTATTCTATAGTGATTAAACTTGGGGATGGAGGAAGTATTGTAAATCAAAACTTTCAAATTAAGGACCACCCTAGTAGGTGTAATGTAATAACTGTTTTTTGTTTATTATTTTTTAATTTATTTTTGGATTATAACAAACTAATATAATTAGTCAAATGTTTGGATTTGTTGTTTTTAACACAGTCCTTTCTTTTGATTTTATTTACTTAACTTTATTAGTATTAATTTTCTCTAACATATATTTATTATCTATATATATAACAGGCTAATGTTCATTTGTCCACAAAACTTCCACAGTTTAAGTCTGACTTGGATAACGTTTTGCATGATAACAACTTTATATCATATCAAAATAAAAAAAAATTTTATTAAATAGATTCTCACAAAACTTAAAATAACAACAGGACTTTATAACATTATTTCCTAATTCACTTCCTTAATGGAGAAATGGTACTTTTTACTTTTTTAATAATGTACATTATTTTTGTAGATGTATTATTATTATTATTATCAACACAATAATTTAAAAAAATAAAACCTAAATTGGTAGTAAATTGAGTTTAATTCAGAATTTCAAAATGAGTTTTTTTAGTGATATTTCTGGAAAAAAAATGACATTTTTTGCTTGAGAATCTAAATATAAACTATGAATTGAATTGTTCTTTGACCAAAGAAATCACAACTACTTTGTACATAGTTTATTGCTTACATACTTGCAGAAATTTTGTATTAACTCGATCTTTATAAGCTAAGCATGTATTTTGTCACTTCACTGTAAGTACAATGCCCAAAATTATCAAACAGAAAATTAACTTATCATGGAGAAAGTCTGGAACTTTAAGAATGAGAATGATATGTTAGGATGCAGATTACAGAAAAAAAAAAAGCAGGAAAGAGAGAGACTTGCTCATTAAGTTATGAGGCAAGATCCAGTGAGAAGCTAGAAACAAACCTGAAATACAAGTTTGTTTTAAGCACATGAAATTGATCCCTAAGATACAGTTCAAATAATAAGGAGCAGTTTTGTGACAGAGAAGCACATCTTTCAGCTTGCCAAAATCCTGACTGAACAGCTGTCTATGGAGTGGCATTTCTGCTAGTACTTGCATAAAATATATGATAAAATCTTTGAATTCATTATGTTTGGTATTAAGATGGTGGAGAGAGTTAATTTTTTTAATATGATTCACAGTTTCTGCAATCTAACATTACAATCATTAGCTTGTTATTTAGCAAATTTATGTTGATAATTAAAATTTTTGCTTGGCTGTCCGAAATGAGCTTGGATAAAGTATGTTTTCAGAGTTTTATATGTGGGAAAAAAGTTTACACACAGTTGAATGAAAAATATTTTATTTAAAATATGCCATATTAATGTAGTTTTGTAATCACATTTCTAATAATTGAAACTTTCTTTATGAATGAATATTTAATACATTATAGGGTGGAAGGATATTTTATGTATGCTATCATAGGAACACATGATATCTTACACCTTACATAATTCTTATTGCCTTAAAGTATATGAGTTTTGAACAAAATAGAAGGTGGATTTCACCAAAATAATGTAACTATTTTATTATCGTCATTACATTATGTACATTGTACTAGAACTCAGTTTTCTATTTATACAATATTAGTAAAATAACTGAATTTAGTTGTTACTAAAGTTTGCTGTTTTCACATAAAAGTTCCAGTTGAAAACTCCTAAAACCTAGTGCCAAATGATGTCTGTGGCTAGGAGGCTTGCATACATTTTTGATGTTGTGAAGAGATTGGTTAAAACAATGCATAATACTATCAATGAAAGTAATAATCTTGATAAAATAAAAAGAAAGAAAAATTTAGACACAACAGTTGTGTAATATATTTACAAAAATATTTTGAACTGATCTACAGTATATATATTTACACATTTTATAAGGCTTTGAAAATAAAGTCTGGAATGTTATGTTTTTGAAACAAAAGTACTTAAAAACATGAGTCTAAGTACACCCATTGTGGGATATGATACTAAAAATGATCCAACATATTCCACTAATTCCAAAGAATGTTCCCAGTCAATAAATAAGAGAGTGAAGACAAAAGTGTGTATGTTAAAGAATGTACCCAAGATTAGTGGAATGTGCTGTATGATATAGAGAGCTCATAAGGCTTGATTAAGGATTAAAATAAATTATAAATACTGCAAAACAAGACCTAATCAGTAAACTGCTGAAAATAAAATAAAACAAACAAAACCATACATGAAAAATAATAAAGTAAAATAACAAACTCGGGTGCTTTCTTAAAGAAATGAGGTATAATTATGTAGGTATTGTATGAATAATTTTTAATAATGTAAAGAGATGTTTATATATTTGGATATTTATAGCCAACTTATACTCAGATTACCTTTTTTTTTTTTCAGATCAAAGCATTTCACCCTAAGTGTTCATCAGATGATGCCTGCCGATACTTTTATCATTCTTTTGAAATTAACAAAGGTGAGAATTCTGTTCGTTATTGAAAAATATTATTAAAGCAGATTAGTCACTATCAGAGTAGAATTACATTTTGACTGTTGCAAAATTAAAGACGTACATCAAGGATATTGACTTTACAACATTATGTCACGGCTACAATTTACTATTATTACATTGTATAGTTAATATTGGAGTTTTTATTACTGCATTATTTAGACTTAACAAGAGTGTACAGTTATCCATTTATTTAGTTATCACTTGAGTTACTGTTTGGTTATTACTGAAGTTTACTATTTTCACATGGTGGTTTTAATAGCTGTTCTTGCTTCTGGTAAATATTGTTTTGATTGATTAAAACCTAACACTTTTTTTTTCAGTAACATTCAAATGTGTATGTAAACATAGTCTCAACTTTGATTATGTTGCTTTGTAAAAAAACATACAGGTTTTCAGTATTGTATTACATTGTTTAATCAAAATAAGTACCATTTGCTTCAACATACTTTTGCTAACGTGTAATGATGCCATTTGTGCCCCTGCTATAAAAATCAGAGTTTCTATGGTCAATGAACTCCCTGAAAGCTTTTTTTGCAGCTGCCTGGTTTTGAAAGCATTTATTGTTCAAAAAGTTGTCAAAGTGCTTGAAAAAATGAAAGGGGAAAGATCTTAGGAATAAGGTGGGTGAGGCAGAACTTTTATACCCAATTCATTCAATTTTTAGAGCATAATCCTTGACACGTGGGTACAAGCATTGTCATGAAGAAGAATAGGGCTCCTTTGATTGACCAAAACTGGTTGTTTCTTGCACAATTCATAATGCATTTTGGTCAATACTTGGCAGTATTTGTCTGCTGTGATTGTTTCCCCTGAATTCAAAAAGTTGTAATGAATGAAACTGGTCATAGTCCATCATACAATCACCATGACCTTTTTTGGCAAAACCTGAGCTCTGGGAAATGCTTTGGGGCTGTTTTGTGATCTAGCCTTGTACATATCTTTTCTGATTGCTGTACAGAATCCACTTTTCATTGCATGTCACTATCTGTTCAAGAAATGGATCATTTAAGTTCCACAATAGAGCAGGTCTCATAACACCAATTTTGTTGATCTTCATTCAGCTCATGGGGAACCCACTTATCCAACTTTTTTGTCTTTCATATTACACATATGTGGTTGGCAATGCTTGATTTGCATGTGCCTAGCTTTTCTGCAAGCTCACATACTGTTGTGTGAGGGTCTGACTCAACTGCTTCCCTTAATGAGTTTTCATATAAGGATAGCTTCCTTCCATGGCCTTCATGGTCTTCAAGACTTCATCTCCATGTCAAAACCTTTGGTACCAATGCTAAAATGTTTGTTCAGTAACAAATCCATGGCCAGATGCCTGGTTGATGTTCCATGTAGTTTCAGTAACTTTTCATCCAAGTTTGAAGTCATATAGGAAAATCAGATGAAAGTCCTTCTTGTTCATGCTACCTTGGGTGTTGCCAAACTTACTCTGAGTAGAGTTGAAACATCAGACAATTAAGACACCCTGTAAGCAACAAACATTGGATTAAACCAACTAATGAATGATAAGGTACTCAATATTCAGCTTCTAAATGTTATCATGAGAATTTTGACATTTTATATTTGGACAACCAAATACAAATCTTTCAAGTTGTACAGAGCAATGTTTTATTTTTTTCCTGAATAAGATTTAAATTAAAACTAACTATTTTGTGTCTTTGTTAGTTGGTGTATTATTTTACATGTAACATTGACATTGAGAATTTCATCAAGTGTGGGTTGTTGGACTTTACTTAAGATTTTTTCTATTCCAGAAGAGGCAAAAAAAGGATGTGACAAATGGAATGCCAAAGTATTTTATGAACAACTAGAAGATGAGTAAGATAACACAGTTATTTGTTAGTAAGATTCATATAAACATGCTACAAATGTCATTCACAGGTTAACAATACATGTTTTAAAATGTATATCATCTTAGGTAAATAATTAATTCTTTCATTTTAAAAGATAGTTCAGTATATTTCATAATATATAGTTTTTCTTTAATATCATAATAACCAAGTGAAATATAACTTTTACTGTCAGCCTTGTAAAACATTGCTAAAACTAGTTTAGAAATTAATTGGTGATACATAATTTATACTTAAGATTTGAAGTAGTTAATTGTAGCTCAGAAAAGTAAGGATTATGTATCAGTTGTGCGTGAAGAATTAAATACATACTTGAAGAATATAGTTTATATATATAGTATATATAATGAAATAACCAACTAACAGAAATGGATAATAGCAACTGTAATTTCCATTAACCTTTTTGCAATGGGTCACTGGTCAAAGGTCATGTCATTACATTTGTTGCCATTCAAACTTTTATTGAACTATTATCTTATGAATTTATGTTGAAAATTTTGAATTGAAACTGTAGATTATAATTCAAATCTTAATGTTATGCGAGTTAATTTTTTAATTTAAAATGAATATTAAAAGAACTCACCTCAATATAGATTATAGTGAGTCATGTGGTATATTGAATGCAGCACTGTTTAAAACTAGATGTTTGTGATATCAAAACACTAATTCTGTAGTTTCATACAAATAAAGAACTCAAATTACTTATGTTTACTTGCTATAATATAAAATAAAAACCTTATATATTTTTATTTTTTTGAGATATGGCTTATGTACTGAATCAAACATAATGGCCTCATTGAACTCTTTCCATTTTTAGAAACAGTCCTTATACACTCTTGCTAGAATATATAATTCGTGAATAACCAATTTACAGCCTAGAATTTCCAATTCATGGTTTTGTCAGCCATTTTAATCTGTGAAAAGGCTACGGCATTCTTTTGAACCACAATTTCATGAAGGTAGGTTGTGTCTTTAGCCTGCTCGAAGTTTCATCTTTTTTTACATCTAAGTACATCTTAGTTACTAAGCTTGATAAATTATAGTGGAATTCTATGGTATCATGGAGTTATTTATGATTTTTTGGTTATTGAACTTTATATATAAAAAACCTTAAAAATGTTTTTATTTTATATCTTCCACATGCAAAATTTTAAAATGCTTAGCAATCTTTGTCCAGCAGCAACAGAGTACAAAGGTCATAGTGAGAAGAGATAATTGTTTGATATACTTCTAGATTTGTTGTTCTAATTTTAAGAAAAATAAGTTTAATAATTCATTTTTAAATAGTAATAATCTATGTACATATATGTCACGTATAATATTTTAAATGTGAGTGTATATTACAAAATACCAGTCCATTAAAACACAGTCAAGACAGGGAAGACTAAAGACAGTTTCATATTATTGGACATGTAATATGAGTGCACATGCACTTCATCAATGTCAGTTATGTAATGTTAACTAGGCATGACTGGAAGGTCAATATAATAAAAATTAATAAATATACATGTAAATACATAGTGTTGCGAGACTTAAGCTACTTAGACTAAACATTTGTATTTATGATAACATAATTTTATAACTGTATAATGTGTAGTAATTCTAGCATGAAAAAAGCATAATGTATATTTATTTCCTAATTTTTCATTATAGTTATAAAGTTGGGCAAGTGATATACCTCACACAGTTAGAGTAGAGAAGATAACATAAAATATAAAGTTGTACTCAAAACAACTGTTTGAAATGTTTATTAAGAGGTTTTAGAGATTGCACAAATAATGTTATAAACTTTTGGGATGAAGATCAGTTTTCTTAATGATAATATGAAATCACTTTGCATTCAGATTCATAATGAAACAGACTCAATATTTTTACAACCAACTATTTAGGAAAATATTTCGTTATAAAATCTGATTTTTTGTGGACAAAAAATTTGTAATCATTACCAAAAGTTTACCAAATTTTGTGAAGGTAGACATGCTGTATCAAATGTTATAGTGCAAATACTTAATGTGTAGAAATGTGTAGATGAACTTTTGTATATTATACCAGGCCAATAGCAAAAAGGTAAATTTATGTTAAGGTTAAATCATGTATTCAATGTTTTTAAAATTAATTTAAGTTAATAATACTTAATGAAGTTAACTGATTATAAAAGAAACTTATAAAAGAAAAGAACTATTAAATCGCTTTTAAAAATTTCATTCAGTGTAATACCTTGTAAATAACTTTCAAGAACCATTCTCTAATATCTACCTTTTGACATGTGTCATTTGGGTATACTAATATCTATTAGATAGATAAATATATCTACTAAATGTGCATTCTGGAACTTTTATTTATCATAATATTTCAAATGTGCACAGCAAACAAATGAATAGAAATGAACAGAATCCTTTTTATATACATAATACAATAATATGTAATTTTTTTATCTACTAGCCAACTTCTTATTTCACTGGATGATTATTACTTGCAGCTGAGGTAAGAGACAATTTGAAGAACATCTACAGTGGACAAGAACCAAAGTGTGATATTACACTTTTAAGTTAGACTAGGCCCTAATACAATGTCTTGCAGTCCTTACTTCCATCAAAAACCATTCTAAATAAGCATATACAGGGGAGAAAACCCCAACTTGTATTAAGTTGTACAAGTCTCTGCATCGTCCCTTGAAATTAGCACACTCTCACTCTATGGGACAGAGACAGGAACAAAACCAAAGAGGTGTACAGTTGTTGTAATATGTAACCTTTACCTATGAAAGAGGATCAGTACAAGTTTCCTCCCTTCATATATCCAAATCACCTGGAAGATCTCAACTGTGTTCAGAATACCTTCATAAAAACTAAAATAACCCTAAATAAAGATAAATTCTGTACTAGCTGTGGAAGATGAAATTAGCAGTTCTTTAACTATGGTCAATATAATATTTCATAATGTATTGATCTTCCATATGAATAACATTGCACAAATAAGTATCAGCAGAAAACTTACCACTAATAAAAATTAACATACATATATGGCAAAAAATGCTTTGCTTTCAATATTCACACTATTTATCAAAAGTCGCTTAACTATTAATTTCCTTTTAATAAATATTAATACGAGTTAATAAAAGTAACAGAAAATACAGATGACCCATCTTATTTATTAAACAATGTACTGGAAACATAAAGTCTTTACTGCAGCCTAACATTTGTATATTGCCCTTGACTTTCAAAATAAAAGGTATACCCTTCCGACATTGTAGTGATAACAGACACCTAATTAATTGATGGCAACAGTATAACAATATTTTAAAATTATAAAATACAGAATTTCATTAAGATAAACAAACTAAGCCTCACACCTGATGATGACACAAATAATACACTAGGGGTCTCTGAGCTAGCTTAATTAATTTTACTAATTAATTTCAGCTCAGTGCTCAGAATGGAGATAAAGCAAAATTTCCAGAAAAATGAAACGTTTAAGCTCATACTAAAAGCTGCAAAGTATCAAGGACTCCATAACAGCATAATTCTAAGAATTCCAGAAATAGCTTGTACAGTTCAGCTACTAAGATTATTAGAACAACTTATGACAAAAGGACTTGAGCTGAAGGCAGGATTCAGTTGGTGGTTCTGAATTATTATAAATTAAATCATTGTATGTGTTAGGAGGATAATTTTCACACATTTGCCTGCTTCTTTATCATTACAACTTACTGAAGCTAAACATAACTTATTGTCTATGAAATGATGAATGCAGTCGTTAAATGAACAAGAAAGATTTTTTAAAATTTTACAGTTGTTTTCTCACTTTATATAAACCTTTCAATAAACATATAGTTTGTGAATTTTATTTTTCTCTACAACTCTTGTCAGAAGACAAGCAGCAGACGAGAATAAATAAGGTCATTAATTTCATTTTGTTTTATCAATTAATAATATCTGAATGAGACATAATCTGTTTTGCAAAAAAAAAAAACCTTATCTGAGGGGAAAAAGGAGAGAATAACAAATAGAGTCTAAATAACCAAAATCTGTTCACAATACAACTGGTATGGGTATTAAAACTTTAATTAAAATAAAATACAGAAACATTTTGCCCTTCTTAGATCATCAGAAGACATTTTTATTTTAAGTGGGTTTCTTGTCGATGAAATTCAGCCATTGCAGAGCATGCCATGTCAACTGGACATAGAATAAACTAGGAGAAAACTAGAATCATTGACACAGACAAATTCTGGAAGACAAGAAAAATCTAAAAATCATTTTGTATTAACACCATTAAACCTTCACTTAACAGTGATTCCAGATTAGAGCTGAGTAACCTGTGGCTGCCATTGGTTGAATCTACAGGAAATCTCTCCTCCAATCACAAACTGTGATAATCCAACCAAATACAACTCGCTCTCCACAATCCACCAGGACAGTATAAAAGACCATCAACACCTATACACACACCGACTTAAAGGCGAAAGGTGGAAGAGTGGAAGACTTTCAAAAAGTCATTCTCTACACTTGTGTCTCCACAACAGGCACTTGCCTTCCATTCTACAAAGTTTCATCTATCAAAGGGTTTCTTGTCATTACATAAATAACCAAATTAACTTACTTGCCAGACTTGTAAAGGCTAGATGTATATGATATAGGGCAAAATGAAATTCATTTATAACCTTTCTTATAACTGAATGGGATTAAGAGAATGCCTGAAATGAAAACTTTAAAAAAGGAGTAAACGATATGATTATGTAATTTGTTTTGGAAAAAAAGTATTCTAAAAATTTTTAAATGAGGATTATGAAACATCTAAAGTAGATAAAGCTTCAGGTAGTTTTAATTTCTATGCCTAATGCAAAGTGTGTAAGAATCAACTAAGAAATGTATGGTATATTTTAGTGTTAAGTATCAAAAATACTCTTATCTCATGTTGTATTTATTGGAATGTGAATTTTCAGGTCATTTGTAACTGTTTCTTTTATATGCTTGCTCAATTAATATCTTTACTTTTCAGATCTGGAATAAGATTTTTTTTCATTCCAATTAACTATGAAAATGAAAAATGTCAGTATAAGGAGTTTACTGTGATTTTATTTCCAAATGTGAGCAGTACCTCATGCAATTATGTTGGAACAGTCGATGTTGAACTACTAATAAAAAAGTCAAGAATAAAAGTAAGAAACAGGTTCTGGCTGACTTGATTGAATGATAAAAAAACCTTGTGCTTGTGATTCACACACACATATATGTATTATAAATATTGAACATCTTGAAGATTAACTTTTTTTTCCAGAATAAAAAGTAAAACTTCAATGTTTATATTCTGTCATTGGATTTTAGAAAGTATGGGAGTAGATAATTATTTTTGTTGTAAATGCTAATGTTGAAAAATGTTATGAAAATTTACTGTAAGAATGGTTATGATTCTAGAGATATCCTGTAAGACAGTATGTTAGTAAATGAAATTAACATTTATCATTATCTGATTAGTGAAACAGCATATTCAATAAATTCAGTAAACACAACATAAACACTATCTAGATATTGTACATAACAAAAAAATACATATACTAGTAATATACTGCCAAATTTTTTTTCAAACTTTAAGACTTACAATGAACTAATATCTAGTAATTGATATAAACTATTTTGCTGTGTTTTATATTTATCATTTAAAAATATAGCTCTTTAGAATTTTCTGATAATGTTGCATGTAAGTGGTGTGTAGTTTATAATTGCATCAGTCCTTCACATTTGAAAAATACAGATGTGCTGTAAACAGCCCCCATCAAGCAGTCCATGAGGGCATTTAACAGACTGATGCTATATCTTGATTCTTTGATGACAAAATCAGACAGTAAAAATTAATTTCTTTTACTGAAGTGAATTATTTTTCTACAGTAGAACACTTTTGCTGGCTAAAGTGAGACCATGTTCACGTTTGCCACTGATTATATCATGCAAAAAATAGTTCATCAAGTGTAGTTTAGGTTATGATTGAATTTGCTAGGTCTCTTCTTAGTAGTATGAATTTAATAATGATTAGTATTCAGTTTGGTAGTTTAAACTTTAAAACATTGACTTTGTTTCTCAGTTACAAGTATTTGATATCTATCTAATACAACAGTGTATTTTTAAACTATTGTATTGCTGATGGGGTTTCTAACAAGCCCTCACAAAACTCATGTTATGGGGGCTTTTGAGTGTCATTGTAGTGAAATATCTGTCAAAATTTTAAGGACTGTTACATGTATTTTTTTTATTGCAGGAAACAGATTTAGTGTTCAGAAACTTACCACGAGGGAGCCACTGCATAAGGGTAAGACAAAGATCAACGTTTTTCTGGAGTGAATTGTAATTTTTATGATAAAACATTTACTCTTGCAACAACATTATACAACAGGTCATATTAAAGAATGTGCATAGTGTTTACCCTTACAGATGTATTGTGCATACTTTATGAAGTCTTTCTACCTTCTTTCACAAAATCTTTCCACAACAGTATTTTCAAACTTGCCATATGTACTTTCAAAGTAGCTTTTGGAACCGGTTAGAGTATATAAAACATTTCTATATTAAATTACTCATAAACTGTCTTTTAACATTAGTACTGTTAGCTTCAATCACTTCTTCAACATCCATTTATCATTAACACAACACCTTTCTGCAACAGTACTCCTGATCTCTCTTTTCAGTGTTTGAATATTAGCTTAAGTCATTTCTTCACTATTTATTTATTATCAACAACATTGTACTTTTACATTACTGCTGGTACTTTATCATTCATGCAACATTGTGTCATAAAACCTTATGTTTTCTTGCATCATTTATTCTGTAACAAAATATGTTTTAACAAATCTTCCAATATTAACACCTACCTTCTCTCACATAATAAGTTTTCTGACTCAGTGTTATCCTCTATATGCAATTTTTGTTTGCCACTGACCTTGATATCCCCACCTATTCATGATACAGCTGTACTGTAGCATGCAACACAATGTTCTGTCATAACTGGCTCTTTATATACTTTATAGAGCCCAATCTTTACTTCCTGATTTAGCATAGTAGAGTGCAGATGTATATAATTTTTTTCTCATGTTTGCTTCAGTTTTTTTGTTTCACAACTTGTTAAATGACTAGCTTCTGACACAGTACTTTCTTTCTCTAACAAGACTAACTATTCTCGTTTGGTGTTGCCTTAAGTATGCAAATGATTTTATTACACATGTCACAATCTTTTTTGCATTTTACTATTGGAATCAATGATTCCAATGTGCCTCTCATTTAAATTACCATTCATCACTACTCACGTGATGCATATGACTCTAACAAGTTATCACTACTTGTTTGGCAGTGCTTGCACTCGGACATCTACCTTCATTGTTTTTATTAGTGATTGAGTTGTTTAAACTCAGTATATTCAAGAAATGTGACAGAACTACAATGCACTCATCTTTATTTTTACTTCATTAACATCAAATGATTTTCACAACTGCTAAAACATGAATTTTGAAGTTAATGTTTACCACTTTGGATGTCTGACATTTGATAAGCACTTAACACAGGCTTCAGGTGTTGGAAACTTGTCAAGAGATTTGTTGGCATTTATGTGCAGGGAGAATGAATGTTGTACTGGTCTACCTTTATCTCCAAAACTTGCCTCACTTTTTTTTGGGGCTGCCACCCTCTAGTACAGTGGTAAGTCTACAGATTTACAACACTAAAATTCTGTTCCCCTTGGTGGGCTTAGCAGATAGCCCAATGTGGCTTTGCTATAAAGAAAATGCACTCCTTCTGAGCAGTCTGACAAGAACCTAGGTAATCCTGTTAGCACCTCTCAAATTTGCCTGCCTTTCCCTGCTCTTTCTGAGGATTCTGTTTAGCCTTTGACATTTTTTAGACTTTATTTTTTGGGTATGTGAAGTACGCTTTCGTGATTCTATATCTTAGGATCTTTATCCTTTGTTATTTCCTGACTATGGTTCCTGATCTTAAATGTTTTTCCACAATCCCCGACATTTAGATTCATGCTGACCCATCTGCTTCTCAGTTGGACATTAATGTTAGTAGGTCATGTCTCTCACAGGATTCTGTTCAGTATACCCTCACATATCATAAGTTTAAATGACCAAATCTCAACCAACAACAGTTGGGTTTGTTTTGGATTTAGAATGAACAAATTAACATAAGTCCTCACATAGGTTTTGAATTGTCTATCTTCTTTCCTCATTTTCCTTTATCTATGTTGTAGCTCACAGCAGTAGTACATGAAATGGTTCCAGTTCTATTCTTGTCTATCTCTCATTCTTGTTTCTAAAGGGGATGTTATTGCCATTTGAAAAGTTCCAGCCTGTTTCCTAGTTGAGGGAGTTGATTGCATGTACTAGACATCCTCTTGATAGCTCAGTACTAATCCAGCATCATACCTGGGAGTCATTGTCATTTTCATTTTCCCAGTTCTTGGGTTTGAGGTGAAGACAGTGTGTTTCTCATCCTACCCCCACACAAATGTCTGTACCATAGAAGGAGGTTTTATATGTAGTTGACTTATTATGTATGGCCTAGCCACTCCATGTTACAGAACTTCTTATCCTCATGATCCAGTTTCCAATCAGAGTCTTTCCAAAAGAGTTCAGCATTTAAACCCATAAGTCACATTTATCCAGAGTTCTGTTCCTGGTTGTTCATAGTTCCAAATGAAAATCGAGGCTGGTACCCTGTCATAGATATTTCTAATCTCAACCATTTTATTAACCTCCCTCGTTTTACTATAGAGCTCATCTTTAGTCTTCAATGGACATTTACTCTGGGATTTTTGGTGACAAAAATAGATGTCATGGATGCTTATCTCCACATCCCTGTTTCTCCAATGCCCAAATGTTACCTTCATTTTGTCCATAAAGGTTGTTTGTAAATTCCACACACTTTTGTTTGGTCTAGCTTCTGCACCCTGTGCATTATGTTGGGTAATAAAGACCTTTGCCTATCTTTTCTTTTGTGATGGACTACAGTTTCACTATTATATGAAAAGCTGGCTGCTTTTACCTCCATCCCAACAATCGTACACAGTTTCTTCTTTAAGAGGCAATTATGTTGATTGGCTAGTAAAGTTAGAGAAGTCATTTCTCATCCCAACTTTTAATGCCTTATTCATTTGGTAGTATTTTTCAACTCCTATTTCTGTTAGGCCCAGCCATCTTTTTGTTGGAGATTGATAGAGCTATGAATTATCAAAACTCTTTCTCTCACTGCATGTGAGGTTCTTTTACTTTTGGGAACTTAGACTTCCATGTAAGCCTTTTTTCCCTTGGGTCATGCTTACATGTGCAACCTTCAGTAGGTGTTACACAATCAGTGGAATTTGGTGTGAGATCCCTTGAATTCAGTTATCCTACTCTCTCCCTCACTACATGTCAGTTTAACCTGGTTTTCTTCTGTGGTTTCCATTCCCACCTCTTTCACTCTTGGAACCTTTTCTCTGCCTGAAACATTTAACATAATGTTTAGGGACAACAAGGGACCTATTGGTCCATCTTGGCTCTCCCATCCTCCAAACCAGACTGAAACTATTAAATAAATGAATTAATTAAATAAAATTTAAAGTCAGTCCTTGCCATTCATATATCTATCATGCTTTCTTTTAAACTCACTCAAGTTTACTGCCTCAACAACTTCAAAAGGCAACCTATTTCATAGGCCAACCACCTTATTTGAAAAATAAACTTTTTTTAGCTGAAGATGGCTTCTACCTTGCCTAGATCTATATTTGTGTCTCTAGTTCTTTAATTCTTGCTGTTAAGTATGAAAAATATTGATGCATCAACATTATAAATTCTTTTTACTAAACACTTCAATCAGATCCCCCCTAACTCTTCTTCTCTCTAGAGAAAACAATTTTAAGAATCTTAATCTCTCCTCATATAACAGCCCCTCCATCCCAGGTGTCACTTTACTAACTATCATCTGCACCATTTCTCCTGTTAACCTTATGAGTTTGATTCACAAACGTATTTGGTTGGCTTATTTTTCTTTGCCTTACAATTTCCAATGCATTTTCTCTCATCAGAATCACCTCCTCATTCTCTCCCTGGATGCCCACTTCCATTGCCCATTGGAGGAAGTCATCCAGGCTGGCATGTGGACAACACACCATTGTCTCTCACTCTTTTCATCATGATACCAAGTATTGCCCTTTGCTATCCTACACACCTCAGTTCAACTGTGAGTGGGTAAGTAATTTTTTTATTTCATTATCTTCATTACAGGAGCACGTTTTACGTGTTGGATCCCAATCTGTAACGAGTGGAGTCTGCTGAGGTACACTAGTACATAAATCTGTATTGTATGACCTTTAAGGTTTTGTGGTCACTCGTTGTACTTTCTCAAGTGTTGTGTTCCTCTGAAGTTCTTACCATGCTGGCTATCCCCTGTTTGAGTGGAGTATGGGAGTTCTAGTTTCTTACCAGCTTCTAACTGCTCGGGGGGGTAGACCAATGAGGCATTTTCTGGAGTGTGCAAATTGTATTCAGTTGAGAATAGGGGAGTGATGTTTTGTCATTATAGATGGTGTGAATTCCTCTACTATGGACTGGAAGACAAATATCCAACATTGCCTGGTTCCTTTCTGGAACTGACCCACCAAATAATGTTCTCCCTCTGGCTGGGACACCTCATCCTACCAAACATCCAAATGTTGGTGTGACGACCTATGTTGGCTGGTAGGGAGCCCTTTTTCTATCATGGACTGGACGATAAATTTCCAGTGTCACCAGCTTTTGGATTTGAGTGAACCATGTGAGAGGAAGTAAAGTATCATATCACAAGTTATAATTTTCATACACTATTTTTAATAGGTACATCCTTTCACAATTCCTATTGTTCTTTCCCACTTCTGGTGCTTCTTTTTTCTGCCTAGTCTTGAAGTGAAGATTGGGCTCTACAGTATAGAGAGAGCCAGCTGTGCCATGTTTCATTTCTGTTGGTGAAGGGATGGCACTTGCCTAAGCTCAGCTGTATCATATGCCAACACATAAGGGTATGTGGGAGTATCAAGACTAATAGCAAGCAAAAATTGTGCATACAAATGGCAGTGTTGAATGTGAAAAACTATACTCTTCAAAAAAAGAAATGCAAAAGGCAAAATTTGAGACATATTGTTAACAAGTTTATTCCTGGTAGTTCTGTATGACATGTGTGAAACTTTGCACATTCACTGCTGAACATCCAAAGTCTGCAAAGGCAAAGTCCACGCTCACTAGTTGAAGTTTAACGTCACTCAACGTCAATAACGAGTATGCCCTCCATGAGCATCAATAACTGCTTGGCATCTCCTGCCCATGGAAGCGATGAGATGACGAATCACATCCTGTGGAATGGCTGTCCACTCAGCCTGCAAAGCTGCTGCAAGCTGAGGTAGAGTCTGCGGTTGAGGTTGTCGCCGTCGCAAACGTCGGTCCAACTCGTCCCAAAGATGTTCGATGGGATTTAAATCTGGTGATCTGGAGGGCCAGGGAAGAACGTTGATGTTGTGGTGTCTCAAGAAGACAGTGGTGAGTCGTGCTGTGTGAGGATGGGCGTTGTCATGTTGAAAAACGTCGTGACGTTCACCATGATGGGTTGCACATGGGGCCTAAGAGTCTTGTCGACGGTTGCGTATGGTCTGATCTGAAATCCTACGCAGCCCTGGTATGGTTGAGGCAGTAGACGTCGCAGTGGTGGTCCTATCCCGAAGGTGACGTAACCAGATGTAGCGATTTTGTGCGGGCATGGTCACACGAGGTCTGCCAGATCGTGGATGGTCACAAGTTGATCCATGTTGTTGGTGACGATTCCATAGCCTTGTGATGGTGCTTGGGTGGACATTCACAGCTCTGGCAACGTCTAATCGAGATTCGCCTGCTTCCAAGCGACCAATGGCGTTGTTGCGTTGTGCTTCAGTCAGTCTTGGCGTAACTGTATTGCGTGTCGGTGGCTTAACACTGAGCTATGGAAACCGAGAATCTGTCACTTTTATAGGGATTTTGCACATGTTGCACTTGCAGAACATGCAGATCTCTCAAACAAATTTATTGAACACGCATGCGTTTTGGCGAAAAATCCGATGTTTTCCTCCGTTTTCAAAGTGCACAACTCTTATTGTCATTTTGGTCTGACAACAGTGTTTTAAGACGTGTAACATCACATACTCTGAGCTTGTAACGTTATTACATATATTTCTCTTTAAAATAACAAAAATATCCCTTTTGGGTTTCTTTTTTTGAAGAGTATATTATGTAAGTAGAAGTAAGCATCTATCAGAAATACATTTTCAGTGTAGGAAAATTATAATTTTCACAGTATCTCTGTAACATCCCTTTTCTAACTTTCATATGTATTCCTACAAAATTATTTCTGAACCATATGCCCTCCATTTGAAAAACAAAACAAAAAACTACTTATTATTTTGGAACATTGTTATATAAAAATATTTTTCCTTTTTTTTTTCAAATCAGTATTGTTACCATATCTACTTCTGTAACATTCATTGCATCCTTTGACACTTCGTTGTACCTTATTCTCTTTGGCAGCATCCATTTTATTAGTATTTTACATATTCCTGTAACATATTTTTACAGCAATGCACTTCTTAAACATTTTTTTCCAAAACATACTTCCTCTATAACTTATAGCTATTAATTGACTGCCATGGTTTCTTCCTTTGGCCATCTAAGCATTGGTTTGATTTTCTTGCTCCAGTCTTTTATACTGCACTCAACTGCTTATGGTGATATTTATCTCATGACATTTTCCATGCACGTCGATGCTCTCTCTATCCTGGTACTGTATATAAGCCCCTGATTCAGTTATCACCTTTTGTTTAAAATGTATCACTTATGGGTTTCCCAGTATTTTGATTTTTTGAGATACTTTGAACATTATCCATGTTTTCTAGTTGATTTTCATAATAAGAATATTAACAGTCTCCTATAAACCAGTGGAGGACATTTTGTTGAAAGAAAAACTATCCAGTCTGGTTCTTTCAGAGATATTCAGGAACTATTTAGAACCACTTTTGTAGATATTGTGCAGCATGCTAAGGATGATATTATGTCTGTAGTAGCTTTGAAGATGTTTCTGTTTGCTCATCTTATTGCTGACTGTTGTGATGCTTTGAATTCTCCTACTAAATTACAGGTGAACTTGTTCATATTTCAGTTGAAAGCTAATCTTAGAAAAGTGATAGCATAAGCATAAAATTGTGTAATTTGTGATGCTGAAAATGTGACGTTATTAATATATACTGAAATTACTCTCAGTATATAGTTAGTTCTCTCTTAGTTCTAGCTAGTATGGAGATTTAAAGATGGTGTGTTTCACTTAAACGTTTATCAAACCACTCTCTTTGGGAGTTTATGGATTGAACTCAGGTTTAAAATTATCAAGCTGATTTATAGTATGAATTTCAGGAGGCAAATCAGGTCTCTCTTATTCCACATGTGATGTCTAGCATTGCACAACCATGAAGGGGGGGAAAGGTTGAGAATGTCAGTGATCTTATTCACATTGACATGGAAACGTATATTTGATTCTATGGTGGTCCTCCGAGAAGCTCTTAGGCTGCAGGTGATGGCAATTCTCAATATTTTAGAGAGAATTTAGATTAGTTTTCCTGTTTCTTCTTTTAGTCCTGTAGTGCAATAGTGAGTTTACATTCTTGTAGTGTTGGGATCTGGGGTTTGATTCCCTATGATGGATATGGCAGATGGTCCCACATTGTTTTTCTCTAACACACCAAACTTTCCTGACAAAATGTTGTTTTAATTAGTGATAATCAACAGTCTTTGAATGACCTATCACAAACAAACAGGAGAAAACTTCAGCATAATCTGCCTTTGGTTTGTTATCTTCTGTGGGTTTATTGAGTGTAATTTATCGGATGTTTCCTGGTTGGTGTTAAGCCTGCATTTTGCTTGATAGCCAAAAGGTCTGGGAGCAAATCATTAGTTTTTTCTTCATCCACAGATATTATGGTTCATGCTGAATGGTTTACTTCTTAGTTACATGACGAAACAATTATGCTATACCTGACAAATTGTTAGAACTTTATGATTTAGCCTACCACCACCAGGTAGAACCATTTTCTGACTCTCAAATAATACATCTGCTCCTCGAATTTTGGGGCTTTAAGGTAAAGTTTGCTATTAACCTGAATAGGGTAAAGCTACAGACTTACAACTCTAAAATCCAACAGTTTGTTTTCCTTTCAGTACATATTGTTGGAAGACTCTCTGGGTCACCACATTTACTGATGACAAGCTGGATCCATTGTTAGCATGCATTTTAGTTCAATACCTACCTCCATGTTGTTGTTGTTGAAGTCTCAGATTTCACCAGCTCCTATGTAGGGTCATAGTTCTGCCTTCTATTCATGGATCTTGACCCCCAGTATCAGCCCATCAGTACATTGATACCAAGAATAGATTCTGTTTGTATCCACAGACTGCATTGCACGATTCTGTTGGATTGTCTTTCATTTTGCAACTCTGATTGGCAGACTGGCCTTTCATTGGATCATTCAGCTACTGGAAACTTATTCTTCAGTACCTCATCTTTGGGCTTTGGCAATGGATGCTTTCTGTCAAGACAGGACAGAAATTAAAACTTTAGACCTTGCTTTCACGTCATATGTTACCCATGGTGCTAAATGTGATGTATTGTCAATCCATTGTCAGGTCCTGTTAATAGTAACAAATTGGTTGCAACACCCTTGTTTCTGCTTCTGTGGTACCTTCTTGAGTATCCACTTCTCCTGCTTCTACTTCTTCTTAGGCTATCTCTGTGGAGACAGCCGTGACCTGATATGGTACACCTAGCTATCCAGAAGCTCAAGCTGCGGGCCATAGAGATTTTGCAATATTTTGCACAGTGTTGGGGTTTAATTTCTGTGGTTGTCAATCATCTGTCTCAACATAAATGAAACACACATTCACAATGATGTATTGAGAGGAGGCTGAACCTATTTCAATCAGAAGTGCCAAACATAACGTGTTTTTTGACCTAACTCTTTGGAAGAGATTCTGCCTCTTTCACAATTACCTTGTTTAAGATGGCCTTAGTGACTATGTTTCATTCACACAACTATATATTCATTGAGTTCCCAGTCCTCTCTATATTCCTCAAGCCACTTTGAGCCCTTGGTCCCAAATAACCATTCCAGATACCTAACAGGTATTTTAAGTTTACATGCTTTTTCTCAAAATCTGTTTTTGACCTAACTCTTATATCTCATATATTCCCTTTACCTGAAGAATTATTTTTTGATGGCTGCTGATGTACAGACATTACCAATTGGTGTGATTTGCAATGTTTGTCCACAAAATGTATTCTCATTTTCTCTTCATCCTTAGACTGGTTCTTCTTATCCAAGGCACCGTCAGACAGAAAAGGGGATAAATCCTTATTACCAATTTATCTGATCATTATTTCTCCTTTCTGTGTCTGAGCAGATTTCAATCATAGTCATGTTCAGTGAGGGTCTGGAAGGTTTTGTTACCTGAACCAATGCCTTTACAGATTCTAGACAATAACCTTTATTCTGGGCTCTTTTTGAAAGTGAAAAACTTCTGTGAGTCATGTCTGAGCAGATTTGTTAATTTTCTATGCTCTTAGCAGCCTGGTTGAATTGCCTGCTGCAGATCATTATCTGGACTGGTAAGTGGACCTTCTCTAATACTTTTATTTCTCATTATTTACATGATTGATCTGGCAGTCTCTTCATCTGAGTATTTCCTCCTACCTCTTCTAGCCATTTCTGCTATATTATAGAGAAGGGTTTGTATTTTCATTGCTTCTTTTCAGGGTCCTTCACCTCATTTTAACAGGATCCCACTCTGTGGCAACTATTGCCTAGGCAGCTGTACTTTTATCAAGCTATTGTGCATGCATTAACACTAATTCAATATACTTTATACAGGTTGCAACAGGCTCCATAGAAACGAGATGTTGCATAAGACCACCTAGAGGTTGACTAGGTAGTTTTACTGTACTATGCTGGACTGCTACTCATGGATTATCATGAGTAAAGTGTAATGGAATCTTGCCCATCCTTGCTGATCGCTGGATTAAATGAATCAGGGAATTTGGTTCACCTATTGCAGTCTCAAGAGATCTGTTTCTCAGGGCTCCCCAACATGCATTACCCCCATATTCTGCTAGTGGAACCATAAAGTCTTACCACATCCAGTTTCCAGTCACTGATGTGGTGGATAGAGGATTTTTATTCAAAGTGCTTAAGTGAATTCTTCTAGTCTTGGAGGAGGAGATGAAATTCAAGCTCTCCCACCTGAATCTGTGAATGTTTTTTTCCCACATGTTAGTAGGAGAGGCACCAGTCTACATCATAACATTCTTTTAATGTTGGTTCATATTTAATGCTTGACCTATCCGGTTGAGGTGTGCACAACTCTTCTTTTTGATCTGTGCTGGTTTAGTACATTGTGTATGGGAGAGGTTCCACTGTCTCCTCATAATTCCAAATGTAGGTTGATCCCATCTTGGGTTCTTGTTGGGCACAGCTGTTTGACATCCTCCCCATAATTCTGGGGATGAATGTGATGTACCTTTCTCACACAAATGAGGATAAGGGTGAATGTTGATAACTCCATATCAGATGAGTTCTGTTTCCTTTGATTGAGTAAGGCACACAGATCCTGTCATTCTGAGACTGGGGGTGTTATCCTTCAGTATTCTTCAAGTTGAGGAGAATGTTTGTCCACACTAGTGTTGCATACTTTCTCATTGTGATTCTGTTGACTCAGAACACATCATTGTATGGCTACAGGTTGGGATCTACTCATATATCATTTATGGCTCAATTGCACTAGCCATCAACATGGAATATAAGGACTATGACTCCTTAAATCTAACTCTGAGTAGTGGAACCTTGACTATATGATTGGGGTATGGCCTATAGTGGTGATCACTCATGCAAAATTACATCCACAATACAGAAATTAAATTTTGGGTGAAGAGCAGACCAGTTCTGGATTTAGTGCATTTTCCCCATTAGGGTGCCAATCTCCTGTTGACACACCCATGAAAAATGAGCCACTTTTTGTATAGTTAATGCCCTCACAAGCCCCTCCACCTTATCATTGTATTATTGTAGGTATAAGTAGGAGCAGCAGTAAGTTAATGTTTTCCTGAATTGAAAATGTATTTCCAATAATACTTACCTCCCTCACACTCTCCTGCTCTTCCTCCTCACTAAGAGCTGGTGTTAGAGACTAGAGTCAGCATAAAAAAAAGTGATAATGTTATCTGAATGAGGTGCTAAATATACAGTACCAGGCTATTGGGCACATTGACATAGGTGGAGAGTGTTACAAGATAAATGTTGCCAGTGGCAATTGAATGAGGTATAAAAGACTGGGGAATTTGAAAAAAACATTAGAAAATGTTATTAGCTTGAAATAAAATTAGTTAAGATTCATCAATCTGTATGTTTTTTGTAATCTTTTTTGTAATCTTTATTGTAGATTAATGCCTTCAACCTAGGTTGTCCTTTAGAAATATGCCGTAATGTGTTTGCACCTATTGAATATCCTGCTGGTAAGTACACTGACTTTTACTTTTTTTTATGGAACCTGTTAAGTAGCTTTTGTTTAAGTGTACTGATTTTTTATCTTCTCTGATATACTTGTTAAGCATCTTGTCTGTAAGCGTACCAATCTTTTTTTTTCTTTGATGTGCTTGTTAATGTCTGGACTGTGTGCTTGCTGATTTTTCTTTGATGTGCTTGTTAATGTCTGGACTGTATGCTTGCTGATTTTTCTTTGATGCACCTGTTAAATATCTGTTCTGTAAGTATGGTGATTATAATTTTCTCTGATGTACCTGTTAAGTATTCTTTCTGTAAATATGCTGATTTTTATTTTATCTGGGTCTGTTGAGTATCGTTTATTTTAGCTTATAGTTTATTTCAATAAAGGTTACCTGGATGTACACCTTGTGAGGAGAAATGTATGAAATACAAATCAAAGTTCTGAGAACCATAAACCACAAGGAAATTCTTCCTCTATGCTAATTGCAACATCTAGCAAAGAATGTAATACTTATATTACTTTTGTTGTACAGAATATTAAATCACTTTCTACCAAGATAAGAGTATTTCAAAGTCGCATGTATTTTTCTTTTTCAGTTGAAACATCATCAACTATTTCATCTCTAGAGCCTGAAAAGTTTCAGCCACACTGGTTGTACCCAGTAGCAGGAAGTGTTTTGGGAGTTCTGGTTGTTTTGATTTTATTCATCAGTTTAGTTTTTAGAAGATCAGGTACATATTGAAACTGGTATATAATATAAATAATTTTATTGTTTACAATTTATTATTTATTATAAAAATGATAACAATTCCCTGGTAATTGCTATGAGCCATTGTAACAGAAACAATAAATATCAAATTTACAAAGATATGAGCTTTAACACAGAAACAAGATCAGATCAAACAAATATCACATCAGCTTATTAAGGAATAATTCATATGCTAACCACATGTAAAATGCTCACTCTTTTCAAGTCTTTTTTTCTATTATAAAACACCATCTTGTATTAAGAAAACACTAAGTTAAAGATAAATAATTCTCATATTAGTTTTAATTTGGTCATATTTTATACCAAATGGTAATGGTGCTTTCAGATCATGTAACAAATCAAAGTTCAAAGAGCTCTGCTTCATTATTCACCATTTAAGCTTATTGGGTAATGAAATTAAGGCAAAAATTCTCAAAATCATACTAAATCTGAGTTGATATTCAAACATAAAATAAAAGTTTCTTCCTAAAGATAATGTTTCCTAGATATTTCTGTGCAATTAATTTTGTTTTTCTTTTTAAGATTTTAAGTTATACTAAAGATTGCAAAATTCTTAAACTATATGAGAAGCTGTAAGTATTACAGCTAAACAAAGATATAGAACTATAAATGTTTGGACAATGAAACTTTACAAAACATTATAGTGCTCTGTCTGTTATAATTTCTGAGTATTAAAGAGAGTAATTCTGGTGTAAAGATAATTGTAAACTCTGGTAAAATCTAGGTGCACGTGAACAGGTTGGTTTTTAAGTTATGTTAAATTATTGGTTGATATTGTTTGGAGTTTACTTGTAATTTGTTAAACATTTCACTTATGATTTTTTTTATTTTGAAATTTCTAATTAACAGTGAATTGCAAGACTTTACAGACAATCAGGACACGAGGTATGCTTATATTCTTTAATTCATCCAGCAACATAGAAAATGTGTAACTTAACCAGTAGACATTACTTGTGATTTATAAGTAAGATATTTTTAATTTTCAGTCCTTAGCATATGTGTACTATTATGTAGTAATTTTACT
Source organism: Tachypleus tridentatus (assembly GCF_004210375.1). Lineage (NCBI taxonomy): Eukaryota > Metazoa > Arthropoda > Merostomata > Xiphosura > Limulidae > Tachypleus > Tachypleus tridentatus. The sequence continues at coordinate 102,221,388 of NC_134833.1, forward strand.
TGAAGAGCTGCTAATATTATATGATACTAATGGTAAATGATAATAAATAGTTTTAATTATGAGTAAGTGACAAATTGCAAAAACTTTCATGACCACTTTGTCATAGGTGATCAAATGGGTCTTGCTAGTAGTATTTTTGGCCTTTGATTTGAAAAGGAAGAAGGGTTTGTAAAGCAAATAAATCGAAGAATATCAGGTCTTAAAATTGGAAGGATAATTTAAAAAATTATAACATTGAGTTTAAGGAAAGTGAGAGATACAGTTATGTTGGACTGTGTAAGGTCAGGATGAAGAAAGTTATTTGTATCTTCTAACAGTTAATTTTGGTTCAACTGATGAAGTGATAAATGAGAAAGATTAATAAGTACTTCAGTTTGTGTAGAATGATAGAGCTATTTATATTTTTAATAACCATAAGTAAATAAATCAATTTTGGCTTGCATCAACTCATTCAGTGTAAAATATAAATTTTTATGATAAGTTTTAGCAAAGAAGCATTTAAAATAACATGAAAATCATTAATCTACCTGCATTATTGAAAGATCTGTTAATTACATACAGGCTTAATTATTAACTGGATTCATGTAAGGATCAGTTGGTACAGAAGATGCTGAAATAAAAAATATTGATAGATTTGAAAAACTTTTAACAATTGTTTACATTCTATAAATTTTTTGATAATGATGTGTGGATTAATATTTGTCCTTTCTGTTATAATGCTGCAATATTTCTTGAAATTGCTTCACCATATAAAACTGGATGAATCTTTCTTTTCTAGCAGTTTTTATGGCTTCAGCTCTGAATCTCTACATGGCCAAGCGCGTAAGGCGTGCGGCTCGTGATCTGAGGGTCGGAAGTTCGCGCCCGCGTCGCGCTAAACATGCTCGCCCTCCCAGCCGTGGGGGTGTATAATGTGACGGTCAATCCCACTATTCGTTGGTAAAAGAGTAGCCCAAGAGTTGGCGGTGGGTGGTGATGACTAGCTACCTTCCCTCTAGTCTTACACTGCAAAATTAGGGACGGCTAGCACAGATAGCCCTCGAGTAGCTTTGTGCGAAATTCCAAAACAACAACAACAACTGAATCTCTATATGTAAGATGACATGTAGATTTTAGAAATCTAAGATAACTTGGGAATTTAATTATTATTAACATTTGTATTACTTCATATTTTTGTCAAAATTTCAATATGTTGTTTGCATTGATTTTGATATAAATATACAAAAAATACCTTAATATTACATTGAATGAAGTTTGTAACTGAGTTCCTATCAAAATTTAATAATATGGATTTTTTTTACAAATTGGGTACTTTATCTGCAGTTGTAATGAGATATTTTTCATGTAAATATTTTAAAGATTCAGTATCCTTTTGATGAAATAGTTTTGTGTAAGCATTAAGTGTAATTTTTTTCAGAAAAACTTATTATATTTGCTGATTACTTCTAACACCCATTGAAACCACTATGGAATATCTCCAAAATTTAGGTCTTTTATTCACCAAAAATCTTAAATCTTTATTTTGAACAATGTTAAAAGGGTGTGTAAATAAAAGAAGAAAGAACTAAACCACAGTCTGAGTACAGAATGTTGTGTTTGTCATTTTTAATGTAACAATTAGAACTATTGGAAACTTACATATTGCAGGTACTAATTATTGTAGGGACGTGTCTCAAATAATTGTTTTTAGTTTTATAAGGTCTATTTGATAAATAAAACAATGAATAATTTATCTTTACTTTTAGCACATGTTTCAGCTTTATTTGGGTGGGCTGTTGACAAGTTACAAGTTATATTTAAATTAAATTATTGATCAAAACCTGAAGAGCTTAAATTTAAATTGGTTTAAATAAAACTATGTTTTTGAATAGCATAATACAGCATAAGGTAGATGGAGACCTTTTGTTTGTCACTTTAAAAGTGAATCTTCTCTTAAGCTTAAAGACATCTTAGCTCTATTAGTTAAATATTTGACTACAAGAAATATGTTTAATAGGTTCAGAAAAATAAGGATTAATAGAAAATTTTCAGTTTGGAGAAACATTACTTTATGATTTAACTCTTATCATTTATTCCAAATGGATAAACAGTCACAAGCTAAGCTTGATGATTGTATAGTTTTCACTTCCTTTGAGTTCAACTCTGTTAACTAATGGATCATTACTGGTTTAACTAGAAAGTCTTTATTTGAAAACATGATCAGGAGAATTGAAATGTTGACATAATAGACTCATTTCATTTTAACACAAAATCTGTGTTCATATATCCTTTCTTGTAAGCCCTGAGTTATTTCTCACGTGCACTACACCATGCATTGTCTACAGTTAATTAGATTACAGTATTTTTCCACAATGTATGTAATGTTGGTAACTTCTGGTTGTGAACACCGTGCTCCTACTTATATTTCGTGACATCCTGAATGAGACATAAATTCTGTGCTCCTCCTAAATATAACCAAATCTATTCTTACCTTCAAATATGCAAACTTACACCTATTGGTTGATGTTCTGTGGGTCATTATATATACTGCTAACACTACCAATTGTATGGCCCTGATAGACACAAAAAAAGTTTTATTTGTGATGTAACTAGTGAATGTAGATTTGTTAACAGTATTGTAACACGTAAGGTAGTTTCTAGGATCATACTTGGATTATATTACTGTGACTATGATATTACTCAAGATGACAATTTTAACCTTTGCCAGAACCAGTACAATTATTGAACTCAAGGCTGCCATTACCAATCTGAGTTGTGAATATAACCCTCCTGATAAATACCTAATTATTCAATTATCATTAGAGATTTAATTTTAACCATCTTCCATCTTGTTACTGACTCATTCTTGAACCTTCTAGTGTATAACCACTGGGAATGTAACAAGAGTAGGTCTTTAATAGTCCCCTTTCCTGCTACATTCTAATTCTATACCCTTCAGTTTCTAACCATTAGTTTTTATCCCTTATCTATATTTTTTATACCCAGCTAGTATGCCTGTGTCTAAATTCTTTATGTTAAAGAGTATAGAAATATATTTATTGGTGTGTTGAGCAATGGTATGATATTAGATAATCCACATTATATAGCATTTTGTTGTGAAAAAGTAATTTTATATTAATAGATAGGCATTTTAGTCAAAAGAATCCAAATTATAATTTCATATGCAGAGGAGTTAATGTTTAATTAGTAAAACCAAGTAGTATTGTAATAGTATATTAACTTTAAATGATAAGAGCAACAAGACAGTAATTAGATATGACATTTTATCAGCCATACAGTTACAAAATATGACCATTAGCAAAACATTGCATTTGTGTAGCAATAGAATCTGATTTACATTTAACTGTGGTTACAACAATGTAACCACAAATTATAATCATTAGCAGAAGAGAGAGAAACATTAGTTTCAAAATTTGGTCTTTTAGATAATTAAACATCATACTTATAAAACATGGCCTTTAGTTAGGATAAATTACTGTACAATTACAAAATTACTTTTCATTAGTATGAAGTACTTTATGTATTTATCTACTACGAACAAATGTATTCTAAGAATGTCACATCAACTTGGAAGATCATCTCTGTTACTACAGAATTTAACCATTATCTGAAAAGAAAATCTTTTCTGGTACAGATTAATTACCAGCTTTTTGTATAGCTGGCAAGTATCACTATTCACTAGATATCATTTATAGCTATATGTATTAGTAAAACAGTTATATAGTTACAAAATATAACCTTTAACTTTTAAATCTTACTTTACAGCATTAGAATAGAACCTTTTACTGGAAACTAATATTTCATAGAAAAGCTCTGCCCACCAAAGATTTTCCCTAATGATCATTGTTAACTTGGATTTTTCTTCATATTTACAACTTACACAGTACTAGCTCATGTTTGTTTAATTTCTCTGTAGCATTGCCTTTTCAATTTTCTTTTGGTCTTCATCTGTTACTTTAAGACAGAGAAATAATGTGCAGAATCCATCATAATAGGATACTATTTCATGTTAACATGTTTCGGTTGAAAGGATAGTGACATAATGGAAACAAAAGCAAGTATATGTAAAATATTGCCAATCTACACAAACTTTCTGTTCCTTTCAGGAGAGACAAAATCATCGATACTTACAGCTCTTGTAAAGTAAGACTGGTTAAAAAAAAAAAAGGGAAAAAAGGGGGGCTATGCAAAGGGTAGAAATAACCAAGTGCTTCTAAAGCCACTTATCCAACCTGAGACACTAGTATTCTGTGTAATAAAAACCAGTTTACCATGAAATTAGACATAACACAGGCCCTTTGATTCCAATGCTTAGAGTTTTGAAAAAGTAATGATTTTGTTGTATTGTGAGAAATAATAATTTTTAATATAAGTGTATTTTTTTATACATTTATAATTGGGTTTACTCAAAATGGGATCTTCCCCTATCTATTAAGAATTCTATCAATAGTAAATTTACTTTCTTTTAGTTTACAAGTTTAAGTTTAAGAATTAGTTGATCTGATATGGAAAAATGTTTGGCAGTTTTGGACAATATTTATTTTATAGCCAAAATAAATAGATATTCATGGAGAAGTAAAAATTGATTTATAGTTGTATGTGGACTTTATTAATGCAAGACAAAGTGACTACTGTTTTTTTTTTCTATATTTTAGACATTACAATCATGCATATGTCTGTATCATTATTTATTTTTCATTAAGTTGAAACAAAATGCTGTTTTTGTTAACAACCTTAAGTAAAAACACAGTTTTGATACACATACTTGCTGAAACATAAACTTGTCCAAACAAGAAAATTATATCAAAAGTTCTGGTAATAGTTACCTGTCTGAAAAACATGTCACACATAGTACATGTTTGTTGGTTAACCAGTTATATTTGACTTAAAAGTTTTGATATGTTAAGTGTATAACTACAGAATAAAACCTTTAACTGGCAAGAACAACTTTGTATCCACAAAGTATGGCTTTTAACTAGAAAACCTATAGTATGGCCACAAAATATATCCTTTAACTGGTGATTAGATACTGTAGTGTTACACAGTTTAATATGAAACTGGGTATATTTTCTGCAACTTTTAGCTGGCAAAAGTCATGAAATTCATAGTCACAGAATATTACATTCATCTGGAAAAATTTTCTCCAAATTTTAGTTTTGAAAAGCAAATGTAGAATATGATATACTAGTGGAAAAACGTTTTGCAACTTTAGCTGGGAAAAAATGCTGTATGGCTGTATAATAAGACACATAGAAAAAAGAATTTAGCTGAGAAATCCTAGTATGCTGAGAAGAGATGTTGAGCATGATATGCTACTTAGCTACAGGTGCTATAAAGAATATGACAGATATTTAGTTACAGAAAGGACTTTAAGCAAAGAAACCAACTATTATTTTGTGTAAGAAACAAAACACTTTTATTTCCTGCTTTTTATGTTTTTTCTTTACATTTCTTACATTGCTTAATTATTTCTAGTTTTATCCCAAAAAATCAAGAGATTTTCTTATTACTATTAATTTAACTTTTAGCATGCGTAAAATGATGAGGATTTATGTGTACTCTGTAATTAATTTATTGTTTTTTAAGTCAGTTTTAAAGGATATTTTAATATTTTTTCCTATGAGTACATTTTTGCTCATATTTCTAAATATGTAAATGTTGTTGTGATTATATAATAAAATTTCATGTACCAATAATTTGGATGACTTTATGCTTGTTACACAGGGCTAGCACCATTCTGTTAAGCAGGCTAATAACTGTAAACTAAATAATTATTGTGTTCTTAGCTGCACATGCCATTAAGAGTGTGGATACCAAGCTGGTGACTAGATTATTTGTAGATATATATATGCTGGTGCTTAACTTAAGTGTGTATGTCTGTGATGTATGTAAACACGTGTTTATGTATAGTTATGTATAATACAAATTGTTTAACAAGTACCAATCTTCTTATGATTTACATTTTATTATTCAATGCAAAGGATAAAAGCTTAAAGAAAGTAAATGCAGCTGTTGCTAATTAATAAATCAGATACTTCTTTTATCTTCCAGTACAGCTTCAAACATGGTTAGCTTGGCTTATCTTTAACATGGGGGGAGCTATTATTGCTGTCAAAAAATGATGGAGCACTATTGTATATATACACCTTACTAGTAATTGAATATGATTCAATTGGATTTATGCTTAACAGTCATTTTATGTAAAGAAACAGTCTTTCAGAGCAAGATTAGTCATTTCTTAATTCAAACTTTTATGGTAAAGAACATTACAAATGCTAACCAGAATCCTGTTTTGCAGAAAACTACCATGATCTGTGCAATAAGATGGAGAACAGCAATAATTATGGTATAATTCAATTTTATTAAACAATATAATACAAGTGTTCCTGATCTCAGAAACTGTGTTAAAATGTTAGATACTTTTATGTTTTCAAAACACAAATGACAATATAATAATTTCCCTTCAGGTAATTTAACAATTGTTGATTATAGTATTGATGTAGTTGCATGTTGTATAGTATCACTGTTAGCAATGAATTCTTATTTTATTTTATCAGCTTCATTCTACCAGACATTCAGTATTATGGTAACAATAACAGGTTATACTTTGCTATTGTCTGTTCAAGGTTTGTTTACAAAGAAAAATATTTAACATTGATATATATCAATATTTTGAAGACTAGGGTTTATTATAAAACAATTTTGTTTATTATGATTCAGAGTTATTTGTTGTTGTTGTGACAAGTAAAAAATGACTAAAAACTTTTTTTTTGTTTTTTTAGATTCATGCATAGAAGGAGTAACTTCATCTACACCTATGTTACAAGGTATTAATTTTATTCATCAATAATTATAACTTATGTATGTGATTCTTGCCATGCAAAGAGATTTTGAATCAAATTTTTTCAGTAAAACATTGTTATATTGAAGATATGCTATCCAAAATGTCTGTGTTAAAACCAGAGTTAAAATTTCTTGCTATTTCATGTGCTTCTTCAAGCATTTGAAAAATATTGGCCAAATATTAAACTGTTTGGGTGTATGAATAAGAATGTAAGTGATGAAAACCTAGGAGTCTAATTTGCAAGAACAAATTGGAATGCATTATTATCATGAGTCAATTACTGAGTTACAAGTAGTATTTATTTAAATACCAGGAATTTGTAGCTAATGGCAGTAATCACACAGCATATCACAATCTTGACAAAATTTACGTGATAATAAAGAAGACAGATACTTAAAATTATGACATAAAATACAATAATTCTTCTTCTTCTTCTATTTGCAAGAATTTATTGAAACAACTCTTCGTGTTTTTTTCAATTAACTTAAGTACTAAATGGTTTATACAGTTCTAACAACTTAGTTTTTAAACCTTTTTAGAACATTTTAATTTTTAACAAAAATACAATTTAATAAGCAACATAGACTTTTTATACATTTCTAATAATGCAGACTTGTGAAAATAACTTAGCTGCTATGCTTATTTGTCTAAGAAAATCCCATAGTCAATTGTATAGATTGAATTTACTTTGTTTTCAAACCTAGCCGTTATATACTTCAGTCTGTGTGTATGTGTGTGGGGGGTGCAATCTAAACAGACAGCTAATTACAAGTTTTTGTAATAATAACTGAAACATTTTCTCAGAGTTCTAGGAATGCTTTTTTTACAAGAGTTGCATTTATGTTTATTTCCATCAGAGACAACCTTGGTTAATGATTCTTTGTACTCCATATACTATTGTTGCATCTTACCTCATTTTTAATATTACTCATATCTAACCAAAGGCTTACATTTGATTACTGAAAATTGTGACATGATGTATTGGAATTTCCATTATTAGTGTTAAATGGAATATTATCCAAATTCTCCCAACTAAACACTTGGTTGGTTGCTTATTTAATCTTTGTGAATGATTTTGCATGTCTTTCTGATATCAATTGGACAGAAAAGTTAGTTATCTTATTATGAATACTTCTAATGTGTATAAGTTACAATTTGGCTTATCATATGTCCAGGTGTACTGTCTGGTTTACTAATTTGTCCTGGTTGACACTGAATTGTCTCAATGTCCTAGTTTTTAACGAAAAGTCATAAACTTCAAAAAGGATAAACGGAAAATGTTAAATTCTGCATAAAATCCTGACTTGGTGTTGACAAAAATAATTTTTAAGTTTTCATTTTATTAGTTGATGGGTAGAGGGAGTCATAGTGCTGTAGCATGTAAATTTTCAAAGGTATTGCATTAGACAAAATTCACAGACAGCTGATACGGTACCTGTACAAGTATAATGATTCATCAGTGGCCTGCTATTGGGAGTATGCACACAATGGCACTGCACAAGTGGCTAATGCAGTGTATGTAAAGCTTTGAGAAAGCATTTGGGCTTTGTGATTGCTTTATTTATTACAATATTTATTGTATTACTCATACTGTACATGTTGAATTATTTTCATTCTTTTATTTTAGAAATTAATCCTAGTCATAATGTCTAAAGTTGGTGAAAGAAAGTTCACATTCAGCAGTGAATTGCAAAAAGAATATCCATTCATGAAAAAAATTTGTGGGAAGGAGGTCAGAGTCAAATGTTTGCAGTGTTCGTCTGAGTTCTCTATTTCACATGGTGGCTCCTCAGACATAAAAGACTATTTAAAAAGTGCTAAGCATGCAGCTAGTCTTTCAGTAGTTGCTCATAGTACAAGAGTTGATGTGTTTTTCAAAAAAACTGTGCCTGAACAGAGTGACTTGTTAATAGCTCCCAAAGAAGCCACCTTTGCTTATCACAGTGCTGTCCATAACATAAGCATTAAAACAGCTGATTGCTCTTCCAAACTGATAGCAGAGTTATTTGAACCAAAGTTCAGTTCTGTCAGAATGAAGAATGAGGCCATTATTTTAAATGCAATTGTTCCTTTAGCAGCAGAGGAATTGAAAAAAGACTTAATGGGGGTCCAATTCATTTCACTTACAGCAGATGCTTCAAACTGAAAAGATGCCAAAATTATATCTGTCATGGTGTGATATGTTTTGCCAGAGGAAGGAGTGAAGTAACACTTTTAGACTTTCAGTCGGTTCCTGGAGTGACATCAGAAATTTTGATGAATTACTTGGTGTTCACTTTAAAAAAACATGACTTATCAAAAAATTGTTTGCTTATTGTGGTGATGACTGCAATACAAATTTTGGAGGTGTAAAGAAAAAGGAAAAAAACAATGTGTATATATAGTCAATTGAAGAAGGAACTTGAAAGAAATATTGTAGGTATTAATAATGGTGCTCATATTGTACATAACTGTTTCCAAACTGCAGTTGATGTCCTTTCTATTGAAGTGGAAAGCTTGGTGGTCAAAATTTACAAGCATTTCTATATTTATACTGTGCATGTTACACACCTAAAAGAATTCTGTGAGTGTGTAGAAATTGAGTGCAAGAAAGTTCTCCAATATGGAAATATGCTATTTCCGTCTTTGTTACCAGCTGTTGAGAGAATTCTCCAGATTTATGAAGGACTAAAGTGATATTTTTGTTCACAAGAACAGTACCCATTGTTGATAAAAAGATTTTTTGAGAGTAAATGTGGAGAAGTGTATCTATGGTTTGTTCATGGACAACTAGGCTTGTTTAACAAAGTGATTTTAGCCATGGAGAAAACAAAAGCAACAGCAAGTGATATTGTTGCAGAACTTAAGTTGAAAACCAACCTGAAATAAAAATGAGATAATAACTTTATTCCCCTTGGTGCAAAAACAATACTCAATGTGCTAGAGGAGGAGGGAGGATGCCAGGTAGACTTGATTAGGAAAGAATTTACCAGTTTTTATGATTGCTGCCTGTCAGATATTGAGATGTGGGAAAACAGTTTTTGTGGTGGGGAATACTTTGTTTGGATAAAAAATAGTGTTTTTGTGTGGCCTGACATAGAAGCAGCTGATAAAAAATTAATGGAAATGCTGCAGTCAATACTGATGATCTGTTTGATGAAGTTGTTTTTATTAAATCCTTCTGGTCATCAAAATGTGATGAGTGGAAAGCAAAAGAAATAGGTTGTGAAGAAAAATGGGTAGAACTTTTCAACCACTTCAAAGATCAAAGTATTTCTGTATCTAATCTCAGGCAAGTTATGGAGTACATTTTTTGTTTACCAAGCACTTCTGCCCTTCTTGAATAAGTATTTTCAGTGCAGTAGCATTTAGTTTCAATAAAGAAGTCTAATGAATGAATCAACAATTAAAGGACTGTTGCATTATAAACTCAATATTGAATTGAGTTGCAGTGAGTTCTTTGAAAAAAGAAAATCTAATAAAGATTTTTTGAAGAAAGACCAAGTGAAAAATATGAATGGTCACAAAAAAGTTATCAGCAAAAAATTAATGAAATTTTGATGTTTCTCACCTTGCTGAATTTAAATAAATGTTAGAGATATATAAACTACCAGTATTCTGTTTTTTTGTGCAGCATTAAATATTAAGGGAGTTAGGTTATGAAAGCACTTCATTATTATACCAGTGCCAGTACCTATAATAAAAATTGAAAACTGTCCCAGTTTGAGGCTTGAAAATTATGGTAAAGCCTGGTTACAAGGACCTTGGAGACATTTTATACTGTTCTTTTGTTTGTTTTCACTAAGTGTGTTTACTTTCATACTGTATTATATAACTGGGATATTTTACTTATTCCTCCTTCTATCTTGTGTTTAGGGCAATTATTTTAATTTGTTTCTCTTTACCCTATCTGATGCACTCTTTCAGGTTTCTTTTTTACTGATTATTTCCAAATCTATCTAATAATTTTTGATCAGTTATCCTCTCCTGAATTCAGTTCATTTTGAATTGTTCAAAGACAACATAAAATTTTTCTGATTTATGTAATATTTTGAAATTGTTTTACAAAGAAAAAAAACTGATTATTTGGTAAGAAAAATATCACTAACTTCTTGACTTCTAGCAAAGTGATGTATATTGCATAATTATTGTATTTTTATGTGTGTTATGTACAATGATGTACATCATCATAAAGATACACACAATATCTAGTACTGTAGCATACTGAAAGTAAATGTCTACTACATACCACTTAATGTGTATGTAGATTGTAACTAAGCCATGTGACCATAGGACCATGTTAAGTGATATCACAACAACTAATGACAACCCGTTATTTGAGAAGCTTCAGAAAACATCACTGCAATGCAGATGGATATTTGTATAACATTTATTAACATCTCTGGTTACATCTGCAAGTAAAAGAGGTTGTTATACAACAAAAGAAGAACTTAATGCATTATATTTGCTTTCTGCATGCCTGTAGAAACTGACATTGATTTTGATTATTTTGAGCGACACTTTTAAGATGTATATGAGACATATATTGAGACCCCACAGCTTATTGCAAGAGGACAGGTTATCACACACACAGTATAGACTAGTGGTAGAGGTTAGCAGGCATAGTAGAGCCAAGGGTTAGGTGTAAAGTGGTTTATATTTAAGACTCTTTTTGCATTTTTCAACATATTTTTCATCCTTGGCTACTGTTACCCTTTTACACTTTTGAACCAATCACCAAATACCACTGGTCCATTTGGTTTTTATTTTGACAAAAGTTGGCTTTGAAGCTAGACAAGTTTAAGATCTCTTTTTTTTTTTTATCCTTCCTTCTGTGTTTCATCAATTCAGCTTAGAGAAATTCCACATGCTTTCTAATTCTTATCTTGATTATGTTTTTGTACATGTGTTTATATTCTAATTTAGTAGATTAATTTTGAGATTTGAGTCCTTGTAACCCTGAAATTCTTACATTAACAGATCCAAGTACACAAAGAAACAATCGGCTTCAAGTATTCATATTGTATTTTCATGACTCGCCAGTGTTAGTCGAGACAGTAAAAATTTTTACCAGCTTCTTAAGAAAACTCTGTGAAGTTGATGTTGTACTGGACACAGAAGAAGAGTGTGATATTCTTATCAGTCCAGAAACTTGGATTTCCAAACAGCTAAAATACTTCTGTTCAAAAAGAAAAACAAAGAACTGTGATGAAAAGGAGAAGAAAATCATACTTGTTGAGTCTTCAGGGGCTGTGCGTTGCCAAAAAGCTTTATGTGAAAGAAAGGTAAGTTGTCCTTAGATGTATAACTAGTATTTCCTCAGTGAAATTTCACACATATATAAATTAAAAATGTTCACAGAAAGACTAAAAAAATCAATTTTCCCATTACCAGTCCTTATTATTATTATTAACTCATAGTAGAAAATGTCTGTGGTGATAGCTCCCAAACGTGTCAGAGCTATTCTATCTATCAGACAATACCTAAACATGTCAAACTAGCCAGCAACTATGGAGAATCAGTTAAGGATTAGAAGTTGAATACTTGAGCCCACATATCAACTTCTTTTGCCATCTGCAGCCAGATGTGGGATAGTAGTTCCCCTTAATAATTAAATATTACCTTAGAGCAGAAATAAACCATTCTAACTTTCTACAGTACAAAACTCCAAACCTCTACCCTTTTGATACTTTAAAATGTACAAAACAGCAAAACATCCTAACATTAATAATTGAACATTATCCATAAACTAATTACTATTGTTACTAATTGTTAAAAATATTTTTAATTGCAAAGTAATAGATTCTTTTAGCAGCTTAGATGTTATGGTAGGTAGACCAAGGATGGAAAACTCAAATTCTCTTCTGATATCAAAAATAGACACCTGTACTTTGCTTTCCACACAATTAATGCATGAATTCCATTATTATTGCTCTTTTCAATTATAAGTTCCTCAGGATATTCAAGTTGCTGATGGATTAAATTATTTATGTAATGAAAAGTATAGCTATATAAAATAGCATTTAATATGTTTCAAAAATGATTTTTTTTAAAGAGAATATAAGTTAGTTAAGCATTCCAAAACTGAAACATTCTTAATGATCCAAGTCAATAGATGAAAGTAACTTTATTTTTTCAAATAAAACATCTAGAACAGGGGTTCCCAACCTTTTGGCACTCGCGACTTAAAAATGTAATTGATGAAATAAAATTAATGTTATCCCAAGCCACTTCTAACAAGGCTACGCGACTCCCCTGCCAAGGCTTTGCGACCCCCTAGAATATTCTAGATTCTAAAATATTGTTCACTACAATAGGAATAGATCTAGTTTTCTGTGTTTAAAGAATTTATCAATCTTACAAAGGATTTTGTGCAATTTTGGTTATAAAAAGTAGAATCTACATTTTTATCTTCCATTTTTCAATGGCTTTCTTCAAATTATTAATATTTGTATTTTTATTTAAAGTGCTTTTGGTAAATATGTTTGTTTTACTAATTTCATTAGTTAAAAATTATGCATATAATCTTTTACATACAAAACCAAAATTACAAACAGTTTTGTAATACACATAATAATAATAATTTTTCTTAAACTTCTTTAATTTAATTCTTTTAGATACTGAAAGAAATAGCTATCATAAATTTAAAGTGTTTAACTTTTTTATGAAATTAATAAAGAATAGTAACCATTCAAAAAAGAAACATGGAGAATGCTGAAATTTTTTACTGATTTTAATGTAATCATAAATATTTTTCCAAATCTATCAAGATTTCACTTGGTTTTTTGTTTTTTTTTAATTTGGCACCTTTTTCTAAAATCAACTTTAAGTCCTTATCTTTTATATCTTCTGAATTACCTGTAACAATATGATTATGAAAAAAGTCAGTAAATTCATTAGTGATACAATTAGAAGTTAAATTGTCAGTTTCTTTAGGATTTAATTCCTGAATAAAATTTTTGTAGTTAGAAAGAAGAGGTCCTGTATATTTATTGTATTTAAAACTAAATATTGGCTGTAATGATTTGATAGGAAATATTTCTTCTCAAACACTTATGAATTAAATATGGGAGAGATAAGTCATAATATTATCTATATTAGAAATCTATTACCATATAAGATATTTCTTTTAGGTTTTTAGTAAAATATTTTTTGGAATTTAATTTTAATCAAAATTTGAATAAACTATAATTAAATATTTAACACAAATGTGTTTAAATTTAAAACTTAACATTAATTATACAAACCTTAAATATTTGTCAAAATATAATTCAAATACTTGTTTTACCATAAATTTCAGGATATCAGTAAATCTGTTAAAAGAAGAAACTTAAGTGTTACAAAAAGTTTTGAAATGAAACATTTTTTTTTCTATTTTTAATATTATAAATATTTATCTGAATTAAATGTTTAAAACAAGTATTTTTACTTAAAAGTTCAACAATTTGTTTTGAAAATCCTGGTTTAATCAATAAGGATAAAGTTTATTCTTTCAAAATAATTTTCTTGCTCCATTAATAAATTAACATTACATATTTTGTCTGAGATAGTAATTATGACATTTGCAAATGAATGTTCATTAAAAATGATCTATTTCAACAGAGTGAGGGAAACCATTATTACTTTTAGATATGTATATGTTAATCTTTAGATGCAAAGAATTACTTGTTTGTCTATCCTACATATATAAGACCACATATTCCACAAGTTAGTCGATGAATTACAATTATCCATTTTACATGGTGGTATATATTGATATAGATGCTGAAAATTCATAATGGCTTCAAGTTAGGCATTTTGAACTGTTGTAAATAACCTTTTCATAAATTAAAATATCATATTTTGATTACTGGTAAACAGCTGACTAGGATAAGAATAAGTATACTAGTATGGTAGAAAAAGAAATACATTGGAAGTGGGGAGGAGAGGTGATTATTTACTCAAGATACATTTTTATGTAAAAAAATTGACTAAAGAAGTGCTATTTTTCACCATTTCACTGACCTGATAGCTAGAATTCTACACTGATAAGATGGTGGAGGGCATAGTGCAGATGAAAAATAAAATAAAAACTGAGCTACTTCCTGGTAATACATTTGGCATCAGAAAGAGTGAACTCATGGAGCATATCAACCATTGTGGGTGGGAGTAAAAGAGTTTAAAGAGGGCATCACTTGGTAGAAGACCACATCCATCTTATGCAGGGAATACTTTTCACCTACTAAAGTTGGTTGGGCAAAGAACCTCCTGTATAGTGCTAAAATGTCATATAGATAGGAAGAATGTAAATACTGCTTAACTGGCTTGTATACCTCAGGGGTTGACAGAGGAGGTATGTGTAGTATGGCTTGGACAATAAGTCAGACTGTACTGTATGTGAGAAATACTAACCAGAGTAAACAGGTGCAGGGATGGATCATTCCCCATCAACATCTAAAACAGAATGAAAAATCCATCCACTTGGTATAACCTCTGGTGGTGGCCTGTATTACATTTCCACATAAAGATTCTGATCAAAGATGCATTTACTCAGTTTTATCTTAGTTGGATTACACATGCCCAAAAGGGAATTTTTTATATTGACTTGTAAGTGGGAAAGCAAAGGTTCTTTCTTTACTCCATTGGAAACAAATGGAAAGGAAAAATTTGCTTAGGAGAAAACACTGAAGTGCTTGAACTGAACAGAAATTTCTTATCTGCTTAATCTCCCATCATAACAGATTGTGCAATAGGTTACCACATGTAAGTACAGTAGTTGCTAGCCAGGTGTGAGGGCAGGATCACACCTTGTGCTTTTTTTTGTTTCTTTGTTTTTTGTTTTGTGATGTACAGCCTGAATGGTAAAATATATATATATGCTGTCAAAGCAATGTTAGAAATTTCCTGTCTCAACAATGAGCAATAAGCAAAATCAGATGGCTTAACACATTCTGTTACTCCCCACATTTGAGGATTAAGACAGTAATCTCTGAGAGACTACTTCGTTGGTTCTGTTGTCTCCAGTACATATTTGTCTATATACATATAAATATGAATATATTTTTCCATAGGTTGATCAATAGGTAGATTTGGAAGTGCAGTCAGATGGCTGTAAATTTAAGGCCAGTCTTCATCATACTATTGTGCCCTTGAACAAGACACTTTATCCCACTTTTTTCAGCTTACCCAGTTGTATGATTGGTATTGGTTGTTAGCTTGGGGGGGTGGCAATGGAGTGGCATTCTGTTTAAGGAGAGTGGATTAACATTCTCATCTGCTTATGCCACTTGAAACTGGAGTTCAAAAGCACCTTGTATGGCTTGCAAAGATACCACAAATATTTAACTTAATAGGTTGAGGTAGTTTTTGTTTTGTGTATTCTACCAGAAAAAAATCATTAGTAAGACACTTCCAATAATTCCTTTGTAAGATTGAAGTATGGCAACTAGAGGAAGACCAAACCCAATGACAGAGAAAATGACAATGTAGCAAAAGTAATAATCACACAAAGGCATCAAGAGAAGTCACGGTTTATCCACACACATACAATCACATCTAAGGAATGTCAGTAGACAATTACAAGACAAGCCATAAGTTTATAAAACTATATGGGAGGTGATGTGAAAAAAAAAAGAAATTGTTCACTTTCCATACAGGAATTCATAGCTAGTAGAGTGGTGTAACCTAACCAGTCAAGGTGAAAGGAGATCGACTACAAGAAGAAACATAAGGAATTCATAGCCAGTAGAGTGGTGTAACCTAACCAGTCAAGGTGATAGCCAGTAGAGTGGTGTAACCTAACCAGTCAAGGTGATAGCCAGTAGAGTGGTGTAACCTAACCAGTCAAGGTGAAAGGAGATCGACTACAAGAAGAAACATAAGGAATTCATAGCCAGTAGAGTGGTGTAACCTAACCAGTCAAGGTGAAAGGAGATCGACTACAAGAAGAAACATAAGGAATTCATAGCCAGTAGAGTGGTGTAACCTAACCAGTCAAGGTGATAGCCAGTAGAGTGGTGTAACCTAACCAGTCAAGGTGAAAGGGGATCGACTACAAGAAGAAACATAAGGAATTCATAGCCAGTAGAGTGGTGTAACCTAACCAGTCAAGGTGATAGCCAGTAGAGTGGTGTAACCTAACCAGTCAAGGTGAAAGGAGATCGACTACAAGAAGAAACATAATCCCATATAAAAAAAAAAAAAAGTCAAATTCCTTGAAAGGGAGGAGTGTAAGCACAATAACAGTAAACTGCCCTAACAGATGATCAAGGTATAACTGATCATACAGAGAAAAAAGGAAAGGGAGAAAACGTCCAGTCACCTACCTGAGCAGTCTAAGTAGTAGTCTGGGAAAAAAATCATCTTTTCTCAAAGGATGAATGCAGAATGTGTCCAAGGCAAATATATCTGAGTGATGTATTCTGCAAACAAGAATGGTAAGGAAAACATCATAAGAGAAAGATGAAACTAGACCAATGGCAAGCAAGAAACAATAAACCCCTGGATACAACAAACAGCAAAGCCTTATGCTGCTGCATGCCATGTGTTCCCAAAATCAGCAAAAACGTGGCCAACCTTTGGAAAAAAAACTTGTAACAGAACACAACATTCCAGTGGATACCAATTTGTTCAAAAACCAGGTGTAAATCTAAAGTCCGTGCTATGTGAGGACTGCACTGACAGACATGGCACAAACATAATTTATAAAATACGGTGCAACAACTGCCATGACTTCTATGTTGGAGAGGCAGGCAGAGAAATGGAAATTGGATTCAGGGAACACAAAAATACACCTTCATACAATTTTGAACACTGCAAATCAAATAAATACAACATAACCATAGAAAACACCCAGATATTAAGTAGGAAAACAGGTGTAGACAAATGCAGGGTCAAAGAAGCCCTACTTATACAGCAACACCTTTATACTTGTACTGATTAATAACCTAACATTCACCTGCAACACTCCCTACAATTCGGTACCCATTTATACTCTTGTCCCTAAGACATGTGTCCATCAACAGTCATAATCAAACACTTTCTCTTTCTTAACCTGAAGGTGACCTAGGAAGGTCGAAACGTTGTTCTCTCCTTATCAGTAAAAGTGTTAATACCCATACCAGCCATTTTGAGATACATTTGTATTTCAAGTGGGTTTCTCATCATCAAGAATTACTTCATCAGAGCAGAATTACTAATATATTAATCAAGGGAAACCAAACTGGGAGTATGTTTCAGGGACACCAGATGTAAAAACCACTCTGTGTAAAGTATTTGATCTGGACATGACAGCTAAACTGCCTTACATTGCAAAAGATTCTTTTATAATGTAGTCATGTCCAAGAGACACAACTCCACACCACATGCTCTCCATGATTCATCTAGAATATAAGGGTGATAGTTTCCTAGAGCCTGTTTCAACAATCCAATCATACAAAAAAATATATAGGCACTATATTTGATAACTTGATCAGAATCTGTTTTTAGGGAATAAATGAATACCAATTTTAGACCTTAGCTGCTTGGGGTATGTGATGGTTGAACAGGAGGTATGACTGAAAACTTTATTTAAATAACAAAGTACTTTTGTTGGCTTGTTCTCAGATTATTGTCATACTTTTGCTTGAGACATCTAGATAGCTTTTGCTGTTTACCTTTATGTTCATGGTTTTTCACACCTGTTGTGAGATTTATGAGATTGTTTAATGGCTGGAGTGCAACTTTTAAATCATTCTTGTGCCCCAGGTTGATTCATGTTCTTTTATAAAGCAAAGGGTGTGCTTTTTTATAGCAAAGCCACATTGAGCTATCTGCTGAGTCCATCGAGAGGACTCGAACCCCTGATTTTAGTGATGTAAATCCAAAGAGTTACGGACAACCAAAAATATTCTCATTTAACTGCATAGATCTTTATGAACTGAATGTACAAATAGTTTGCTTTTAAAAGAGCTGTCATTCTTCCTAAAGTTGATCAGTTTTCAGTATTATCACAACAGATACAAAATGCTAAAGAATGACAAAGTGTAGATTGCTAAATTCTGTTCTACCATGATTTCATATTGGCAGTGGTTGTCACTTATTTTTTGATTTGTAAATTCAAATTGTTTTAGTATAACCCTTAAGTTTAAAAACTGGGTAGAAACAGCAGTCGTACATGTAAATGAGAATATAGATTTTGTGTTTTCAAGTATGTTGCTCATAAGTTTAAATTGACAAGGGAGATTATTTTACTTTATGTATGTTTAATTGCTAAACAATTAATATGAAATAAATAACTGATGAATAAGTGAAAGTTAAGGTTGTTAAATTCAAGTTAGCATCTATATGTTTTTTTTTCTATTATTGTCTTTCAATGTAAAATGCTTGTAAGTAACAATAACCTAAAAAGAATTATTCATTAAAATATTTTTTCTTTTTCAGATTATCCAACCAAAAGATGTGCTTGATTTGTTTTGCTATGGCCTGTCAATTATCATGGCAAATATGGAGTCTATCAAAGATTATTGCCACTTAATGGTTATACGTTTCCCCAATGCATCAGATAATGATACCTTACTTAATATTGTTCCAGGTAAACGTTACAGTATTCCAGAACACTTAGTGTCTTTCTACTTGGATTTACATGACAACAAAATATGTCATCACTCCTCACAGAGTCAAAATATATTAAAGAAATGGAGTTTATGTGGTGTTTACAAAGATTTACTAAAATCTGTTGAAAACTTGAAGTCTTCTGTTGAGCCCATTCATATGGTTGTAACAAGTGATACTCAGCTAGACAGAGACATGAAACACGATGTCAATGAAGAAAAGTATAGCACCCACGTTTGAGAAAAACGGTTCACTCTGTATAAATTGTGGATACTATGCACATTTTATCCATAACTGTTTTACAAAATAAAAAATTTTTGCATCTACAACTGCTTCATATCACATGGTAAATTTCTGATATTGTTGATTAGAGTAAAGTTGTTTGTTATGCTCTTAATATATCTGCTGTATTTATGAATTTGCCAAATAAACAACAGAATACAAAATATAATAATGGTCTCTGAGTAGACATTTTTAATAATATTTAACCATAAAGATATTTTAGATATTATGGCTGTCTGTGCTGTGCACACAAGTATTGAAATCCAGTTTTTTGCAGCATGAGCCTCTAGAATTACCACTAAGTCACTGGAGGAGAATGGGCTATTTTTAAAAATTATTAATAACAGTTACTTTACCTATGAGGAAAAATCAAATCTAATTGCTAGTTAAACTTGACTTTTGAATTACAACCCTGTGACCACTTGATTGGTCCAGTCACTATAGTCTACTGTTAATAATGCTGACCTTAAGTGATTTGGTGCTGTATGAACTAGAAAATATTTGTGCCTTCACACACAAGATTTCATTATGTACTCATTTTGCTCAGTTTAATTGTTTTCAAACTCTCCGATATGGACCAATATTATGTGATGAATTGACTGAGGAAATTGGCTTGTAGATGGTGCAGTCAGTTTTTATGTTCTTCTTGTATAAATATATTTATTTAACAAAAAGGTCTTCAATGCTGAAAACAACACAAATGCATAACACTTTATTTGAACTGTAAGAAATTTCCCCTCTTACCAATCCACTTTGTAGAAACTCTAATCTCCAAGACAATAACATTAAGATAAAGAATGATTTAAAAGAAAAACAAATTTTTACATGTTGAATAACTGAGTGTGCATTCTAATGTAAAAGCATTACTGTTCATCAAACACTCTTCTGTTTGAGTATTTTTGCCATTAAAAAAAAGCCCGATTTCTTAACTATCCATCACCTTAATGGTCAGAGTTAATTATCAACTATTAGTCAGCATCATAACTGATTATCAATGAGTTGCTTATAACTTGGTACATATCTCCCATGTAGCATACATAATGTGTATTGTTTACATACAGCAAAGACTTATAGGTGAGTGTACACCACATGCAGTTTGGAAACTTAGCTTATTTTTTCACCCAGTGTTACTTGTTGAATACTTGTCTGAAATGTTATTTGAAAAAAAAAGTTCCAACCATTATGTGAACTGTACAAATGTCATTGCACAGTTGTATAGCAATTTTATTCATGGGTTAATTTAATCTTTCATAAATGTCTTAGGCAAGTCTGTTCTCTTGTGCATCTAATAGTAATCATATTGGTATCTCTGTAACACAGAGTTTAAATTTCAAAGGTAGAGTCTGTTCTTGGCTATTGAGCACTGGTTTCCTGAATCACATGATACTGATTTTCAGTGTAAATAAGATAAATTTCATTTCTGGCTTGTAGAATAATTTTGAACTGCTCCTTGGATGGCTAAATATCATTGCACTGTAATCTGCATTTGCTAATACTAGTGGGATACAGTTTTAGCCTTTAATATTTTTTTGAACCTCCACTGAAGCCTCCTAGCAGTGGAATCAACATATTCAAGTTTTCAACTTGAAAATGCTACATAGAAATACTGCATAATCAATTTTGTGTTTTAAAGATATTTTTCATATTATGTAACAATTAACTCAAACTGTAAGAAAACTGTCACTGAAGCACATAAAAAGTCACAAAAGTATAGTCATAAATCACTACCAAGATGTTTTGTAATTTGAAAAAATATTACTGTCAGCAACACATCTATAATAAAGAAGATTTGAATTCCATTATAAAACTACTGTTTTACCCAAAAACAGACCAATGTTTGCAAGATTAGGTGCCAAGTTAGACCCTATCGCTATACCATTAAGCTATAATGGTTCTTATCATTGAAGAAAAATTTGATTTCTTGAGGCATAACTTACTAAAGTTTTCAAAATATTGCTAAATTATGCTTTTAAACAATATTTTTCAATAAATCATTGCCTCTGTGATATTGAAAACTAGATCTGTACATATATTGCTTGGTTCATTTATGGGATGTCAATGAATAAGTATTCTATATCAAAAGTAGCACACACTACATCATGATTAAACTGTATTTTTAAAGTCACTAACAAATTGAAAAACTATTTATTATAGTGTGTACATCAGCATTTTCTCTCACAACTTTAGCAAAATATTAATATGTGAGACAGTTGGTTTAAGAGGGCAATCTATTTTATGTATTTTGAGAGCTACATGGAGTAAGCCTGGTTGAGAGACTATTGGTTTTATGGTTTTGTTAACATTATGATCAGTAAATTATACGTTTTTTTTACATTCAAACAAATATCTACAAAAGTTGTTAGCCCTGCAAGCCAATGGATCAAAATTGGGTTATTTGAATTTTGTTGTGTGTTCTAAAATTGTATGCATCTTTCATGAGTATGTGCTTTTCATTAGTGATAAATAGATAAAAAGAAGAATTTTGTTGCATTTTAAAATTATGAAGTTTTTGTTATCTGTCTTTATTCTAATTGAGGTTAGTGAGCTTATTTTACAGAGTAAAGGTGATTAGATCAGCAGCATGTAGCTTGTTAACGTTAATAAAGTACAGCAGAAACGTATTACTTTCAAGTTGTTTTATCTTGCAAAGCAAAAACTTTCATATTCCACCATGCATTGTTGGGTAATTTGAATTGTAGAAATTTTGGTAAACTATATTTTCTTAAGAAATTGACATTAAAACTGTATTTTTCAAATTTTGAAATACCATCATTCTAACTTCTAAAAGTTAATAAGGGTGGAGCAGTTTACCTTGTTAAAATAATATTGGCTCTATGGTTTTTAGAACATAATCTTAAGTCCCAACTGAATTTTACAATAAAGAAAATAACTATAAATATTAAATAGTAAGAATGCATATTTTAAAATGTAACAAGAAATATGCAGTTACAGGAGATTTACCATGATAAATAAGTTCAGAGCATGTAAGAAGGCATGGGTGTGTCACAAGAAACTGTCATTGAACAGATGTGCCAGTGTAAGGAGGGGGAAGAATTCACTTGTTCAACCTATTATATTTAATACATCAATACTAATTACAAAAGTTAGGCACAAATAGATATATAGTGAAAACAATTACACAAGAATGCAAATTAAGTGCTAAAATGAACAATACAAGGTCTATATTAAGAAAACTATATTAAAATACACAAATGAACATGCTTATAAACATAATGTAACATGTTGAAGGATATAACACTCTCTGAAATTCAGTGTTAAATGGAAGGTCAGCTGATCACTGGCAAAAGTACACACAGTGGAGTACAGTAGTATTCAGATGTCCATGTAGCAGTTCGAAATATTTTTTCAAGAAACATCAATGAAAGAGAACTAACACTGGAAACTATCACCATTTGATTTTGAAAAACTAGTGTTCAACAACAGAAAGCAGTCTTCTTCACTCAATCTATTTACTACTATCTTCAAACAAAATAAGACCAGCTCACAGAATAATGAAAAAGCTGGATTTTTCAGTACTTAACTGACAATACATTACCTAAAAAAACAGCATAAAAATACTGCATACCTAAATGTAACAAGTACTCTGTGTGCAATAACAATGCAACAATATTATATGCAGGTAAGTTCTACAACATTTGAATTATCTAGAACCAGCTAATATTGTAGATACTTCATGGCATTTTTACATTTGTTTCAAATTATTATTATTTAAATGTTTCTATAATATATTACTAAAAATATATATATATATGTATCTACAATATTAGCACAATTAGATTTCATCTAATCATACATACATGTATAATAAAGATAAAATTATACAAATAAACTAAAAAGAAACCATACCTCTGGACATGTACACTTCTGGATGACTATTTGGATTTCAATTATTTCAAACAAAAATCACAACTCAAAACATTGGATAAGCAATTTTTTATTTAGTTTGTTCTGCAGATTTGAAAAACAGAAATTTTTAACCTTGTTGATTACTGGAAGATAGTTTTTTACATAAAGAAAGATACAGAACAAACATTACAGGGGGTATCTAATTTTAAAACTTAATGAATTAGTTCAGTTGAATGAATTGTAACTTTAAGAAACCACTGCAAAAATGCCTATTTTGCCTTTTGTCTACAAATCCAAAGTAGTTATAGCTGGAAGTTGAATGCATTATGTTAAAATGATTTTGAAAGCTTGTCCCAGTCATGTTGCCACATCTGCTGATGATCATGCATCTTGGCAAGAGCCCACCAGTATCATTTTCATTGTAAGAGGCAGTGCTTTTCATATCCCATCTAATATACAAGACTGATGGCTTCCCAGTGTCTGATTTTTATAGTCAAAGAGCATGAATATCCATTTTGTACTCCAGTTGTTTGATGTACGCAACAGTTGAACAAATATGTCATGGAAGTAACTTGTATCATTTTCCCAAACAAGTATCCATCCTAATGTTGTGTACTATTGCCCGAGATAAGTGGGATTGGAAGCAAAGAATTCATGTTGCTTGTGGGCCCACTACAGTTTTAATTCAATACTTTTTTTACAACTTCTTCTCCAGTAAGGGTATGTGATGCAAGTTTTGAAACTGATCACTAACAGTAACATGCAAAATAGGGTATAAAGTTTTCTTGATGTGACAACACTTGCAACCAGTCTCAAGAATCTTAACTTAGACTGTAGTATATTAACTACTATTAATTTATTTTCCAAGTTTTACTTGACAGTGTCCAACTTCTTTTAAATCTTTAAATTGTAGAAATTATGAAGATAATACTTTCATCATTTTCAGATTAAGTCCAAAGATTTTTCATTGACCTGCCACTAATGGTGTATACACAAAAAAAAACACAGGTGCAATATCAATTTATGAAATATTATTCAAACTATGTGATACTGTGCAGTTATGAAGACAGTTTAATTCACATTTACTTTTTATAACTTTATTTACAAAAGAAGTAATTTATTTTGTCAAAACACAGATGATATAAGCTTAGGTTGTACAAACAGTAACATGCAAGGTAATTCTAACCACAAAAAATAAGAAATGAAGATAAAACTAGTTTATTTTCTGTGCCTTTGAAACTTAATGTTTATTATCTATTATTTATTACTTAGACATTTAAGTGACATAAAGTGATAATTACTGTTCATGTAGACTACATATCAAATAGAAGGACTAAAAGTTTCAGAAATGCACTGACACATACATGTACCATATTTTACTAAACAGTAACAGTCAAGTAGTTATATGGACACTTCTCAGAATAAGTCTGTTTATGTATTTTGTTTCACAGACAGAAGTGTTTGATTTTATACTGTTCCACACCTAGAATACCAATATCTGAACAGTGAACATTATTTAGTGTCATTTACTATTAAAGAAAATCATCTGCTAATTCTGCAAACAATTTAGACAAGTTCTGGAAAACATCAGTATTTCTATTAAAAAAAAAAAAAAAGCCAAAAATGTATTTCTAAAATGCAAATGAGTTGATGCACAGAACTTTGGAAACTGGCATAACAATTATACAATTCTTTCTGCACAATTTGAGAGTCTAGGTGACAGTATCTCAGTAAATACCAGCAATGTCTGATAGGTATAAATAATATGAGATACTTTAGAATCAAAATAATTGCAGATTTTCTTAGTCAGTTGAGGCAGAGTAAGTACATCCTAGAAAATCAGAACATAAACAATACCAAGCCCAGAAAGATGCATTGGTCATGTTAGATTAATATCATAAATGTATGCCTAGCCAATTAGCTAATCCAATTCTGATATGATACTAGTATGAAGTGAACGTTTTACAAGTGGTATCCCCTCCTGCTTATGAAGTATGTTCTGTAACTTCAGTCATTTGGTTCAGTTAACATCCATGTATAAACTACAAGATTATTTATATGGGTAGTTTTTGGTTGTGGTAAACAAGGAAAAAATCAGTTATATAAAACAAAAAAGGGGGCCCTTCCACAAACACTATTGTCTGGTTGTAAATACAAGCCTGTGTAAGGGTGTTTTTTTTTACAATTACTATTCATGTATTTCTAAGATATTTGGTACAGTGCTATAACCATAAAAATATCATTCCACTGCTTTTAATGATTATATTATTACAAGCAGTTTCTTAAGTAGAAATGTTTTTCTACACAGAATGCTAGATGTACAATATTAAACTGATTTAAACTGTCTGAACTCTTGAAATAATTTTTGTTGGTAACTGATTGTTTAGTTATAGCTTCCTGGTAAAAACAAAGCTAATGATAATAAAAAGATACTACTGAATTTCCAATGTGAATATTTAACACTAGTTCTTTGACTATATTTCATTTCTTGTACACAAGTAGTTGTTGGTCTTAACATGAGTGTTACAGCTCAAATGACTAACTTTTATATTTATTTTGTCATTACAAAGTCCGTTTTTTCCACTAGCATTCATCATAATTAGTTCCCAATTTCAAGTTAATTTTGAGGAATGCTTCTGAAATGCCTTAGTTATTTCAAAGCACAGTTCAAGACTGTCATATGACTTAACATTAAATCTCTAAAACATTCTTCAACTAAAATATTGGCAAAACTTAACACCCCTGGTGGTCTGAATTTCAAAACTTTTGTATGTGATCAGACTACCAATGGCCACTATATGTGAATGGAATAGAATTTATAGAATTAATGTATTGTATGATGATAAATAGAGATCAATTTTCATGAGAGGGGTGAGTTTGTTGTGTTTTGAATTTTGCAAAAAGCTACATTAGGGCTATCTGTGTTAGCCATCCCAAATTTTGCAGTGTAAAACAAGAGGGAAGGCAGCTAGTCATCACCACTCACTGCCAACTTTTGGGCTATTCTTTTACAAATGAATAGTGGGATTGACAGTCACTCTATAACACCCCACAGCTGAAAGGATGAGTATGTTTTGGTGCGACGGGAATTCAAACCCATGACCCTCGGATTACGAGTCGAGTGTCTTAACCACCAGGCCATGCCAGGCCAGAGGGGTAGGTGATAATTTTCAGTTAAAACATTTTACTGAAAGTTGCCATTTTTAAGAAACTTTGTAAAACTTTTACATTAAAATACATACTTTTCAAAGCTTTGATTTAAAAGGAGGATGCACACAAAGTAAGAGTGAAAATTATACTCAAAAAATCAAACTTTCCTGTAGCTTTAACTTTGCAACTTCTTAGTAATGGTGATAATGGTATACAACTATTCAGCTTGTTCAATGATCTTACCTCACACATAATTAAGGACACTAAATATTTAATAAATTAAGATAAAAATGCCAGGATATCACTATTAAAAATTGCAAATTTCATTGACAGGAATGTGCTGATTCCATGTAAACAGACATTTAACTATCATATTAAGTGTAACAGAACATGTCTTAGGTGAAAGTGACAGTTGTTCAACCAAATTATTGTAAAATTTTAGTTAGAGCCAATGATGAGCTGTCTTTGTTTAAAAGTCTAAACTCAATCACATGAGCAATAAGCTTGTTATTTTGTACTATCTCGTTATCTTAACTGTCAAATGAATGTAAATTTTCAGATATCTAGTGAAAAAGAAAGTCACTATCAAGTGTTCTTTACTTATCACACTTCAACAAATTGTTGTCGGCACTAATGGAATTGAAGTTAATTCTCATTTGCTTTATTTAGCCAACCACTAACAATTAATTAACAGTGTCAATGCTAACAAGGAACACATTAAGCATCTATTTTTTTCCCCCATTACAGTTTAACACAATATTTTTTACAACAAAAACAAGCTAAACAATAAATTTCCACTTGTAATTTGTTCAGGTTTTTACAATGTTATGAACATCACTAATGAACAGCAGATTTTTCTCAATTTTTAGTAATCAGTTCTTTACGTGATTTTTCAAAACATTTAAAAATAATAAAAAAAAATTCTTTTGTCTAAATAACCATTAGGAGATATTTTCATCTAATACTAGAATATACCAGATGATTTGAACCTAGAGCAAACATGTATTTATCATTTAAATTCAATAAAAGATGTTTTGATGTGAAACATTGAAATTGGTGAAGTAATGAAATTCATTAAGGTTAATTAACTATTGTTATTTCAAAACTGGTCTTTGCATGATTAAACATTCTTCTGTCAGAAAGTGTGTATCTTTATTAATCAAGAACATCTAAGAAACATGATCTCCCATCCCATAAGTAGAAGTTAAAACTAAAATAACTATTTCACCCAAGTTTATCTTTCTGTACAACTCTTGATAAAGACACAAATATTCAAGATTTGTTAACAAGATTTTATTCCAATGGACCCCAACAATCATGACAAATTTATCCATTCACCAGTTACTACAATTGAGCATGACAGTACTGTAGCATGTTATAAATCAAGCGTAATAATCCCATAAACTTCAAAACATGTTAAGCACATCATAATTACCAAATACACCAGAAGAATACTTCTGATGATGTAAAAAACACCTTTGATTCTTTTTTTAGTTTAATCACATGAATAAACACTATGGTTTGAGCAATTATATAGAAAGAATTACAGCTCAAACCTTATGACATTTACAAAAATTATTTCAAAACTCAGAACTAGCTTAAGAGATAAAGGTTACTAGTAAAAATTATGGCAAATGATAATTACTGAAAATTAAAAATGAAGAATAAAATATTAATGATATAGAAAGCTGCTTGGTTTAGAATGTACGTGTATAAAAATCACCAAAAACAAATGATTTACCACAAAGAAATTTAAATTCACGGAATTAATTATGCCACTACAACATTCTATTGCCTGAACAAATAGGAAAATTTCTGACTCTGTGTCTTGATTAAACTCTGTTTATACACTACATTCCTCACAACCTTCTAAAACAAAGACAAAAGCTACCATTTCCTTCAAAGTAGCTGACAACTAACATGAAGTCAGATTTCCAATGTCACTGAAGAGTGTGCAGTAATACAGGTTGATCCCTTGAATTAGCAAAGTAGAAAAATAATGGTTTTCACATGAGGATGAAAGCCAAATTATCAATGTCAATTTATAATTGTCCCCCTCAACAATACTGCACACTGGCAAGGCCAAAGCTGGAACATTTATCTTTCGTCATCCACATGGTTTAGTTCGTCAATGTGTGCCAGGGGAGCACGATTACTCAGCTACATAGGAAGGAATGAAAAACTGATGTGATAAAGAGTTCTTACAATCAGATTATACAAAATAGTAGTTTTTAGTTATTTCACAGTAATATTGTCCAAGATCACAAGCACACTAGGGTTTTACCTTCACTAATATCTGGTAGATAAAAGTTTATAGATTTTATCTATCTCTATAGCTATCTATATCTATAAGCTAATGATACTAAAATGAAAAATATGGGAAAAGAAAAAACCCAATTATCACTTTTACCAGAAAAACAGACATACATCAAACAGTTACTCTTAGAAATACTGAGAAAATACACAATAAAAGACATTCCTTACATTGTAGTTAGATATGCTCTAGGAAGAAATAAAAAGAATAATTGATATATTGTCTTTAAACTACACAAAAAATGTGTATTTTTTACTATTGAACATCTTACATGAATAAGAAGAGTGCTAAATCTTAAGTTCCCATCACAACATGTAACATGTACATAAGCATTAAGTTTGTACTAGTTAAAATCAAGTTGTAGCCTTTATATTCTTTGGAATAAAAGCTATACTTATCAACTGTGTTCTGTTTGTAATTGTTTCATGTTTTAAACATTTTATATTTATAATATACAAGAACAATCAAGTGAAAAGCATTACTCACATATAAATACATAAACACACACATACCCAATAACTTTAATATCTTTTGATTAAACAATACACACTAATTTTTTTTAACAAACTTGTGCCTGGATAAATATTTACTAGCTTGTATTAAACTCAAAAATATGGCAATCTATATGTTACTTTTAGACTGACAGTACTTATTACTTGCATTACTGATAAAAAGTGACTAAGAATCATATATAACAAAGCCTACATTTTATCTAATCTAACAATAACAACAAAAAAGGAAATCAAATGCCACAAGTTCAGTAACATACTACTACCATTCTATATTAATTTTATCAATAATCCTTTAGAAGATAGTTTTCCCAAACCATTACTTACAATTCTGTACATTACAAGATAAGTATTTCTTGTGTTTTTCTTACAGCAAAGCCTCATCGGGCTATCTGCTGAGCCCACCGAGGAGTATTAAACACCTGATTTTAGCATTGTAAATCTGTAGACTTATTGCTGTACTAGCGAGGGACTACAAGATAAGTTAAATGTGCACATCCTCCAACAGAATTAGTTTCAATATCACTTTATAAATATTAAACACCTACATATTCTTATATAATAAATCTGTTTACTAGATCTGTCTAGTTAATTGTCTATAGATTCTTTTTATTATTACACTACTCTATTTTCTAATGCACTTTAGATTTGTGTAATTCTTCTCTAAACATGAGAGAGAGTTCAAACATTACTGTAGAACTTTTCCATGTTAATAATTTTATGAGATATTGCTTTTATTAACTGTATCATATTTTTTGATCAAAAAGATTTACAGAGTAATTTCCTTGAAATAAATTTTACACAGGGATCAGTTTAATTTTATTACCACAAAGCAGTTAAAAATACTGTGAGCAAAAAGTTTTATTTTTCTACTCAAGGTAAGTCACATAAATAAAATGCAATTTTTCTTCTCATTTGACAAACCTTTTAAATGCTGGTAATACATCAAGCAGTCATCATATGTTGTATAGTTCAAACTATAGAATGTATCATTTATTACATGTAGTTTTAATATTTTTTTCTTTTACAAATATACTTGTAATGTGAATACAATCCACCAAACCTTATTCACTATTTATCAAACTAGTTGCTAATTTAAAATTTTCAAAAATTATTTGTTAATATTTAAATCTTTCTTACTGAATACTGTCAAACTATTTTTTGTAGTATACATCAATTCATTTTCCTTAAAAGAAATTATTTTCTTTTGATCAGATAACATCAACATATGTATCATAGATAATTCTAGTTATATGACAAGCTTTTATTCTGTGTTGGAGTCCCTGCACAAATCATACTTTCAAGAGTATTCAGATATTTAAACTTATCCATACACCATTTTGATGAACTTGTCCTGAAACTTGATTCATATGCTCTTAGGAAACTTTCTAAAATAGTAACTCATGTTAACTAGTACAGAAAAAAACAAAACCAAAAAACTAAGGGTTATTAGCAGTTAAACAATCACAAAAAGGCACATTGCTGTAAGCAAAAACACTTTTATAGCTGTTACAGCTCTGATAGCACAGAGACAGTGTTAGGAGTCTCCCCACATGAAGGATATGGAGAGGGTAAAGGAGAGGAGGAGGGAATGCAGACTGATATATAATGTAGCATTAAAAGATGATGGGGATGAGACAGATTGGTAGCATTTAAAGATTGCACTGGCATATAATTTGGTATTATACAGTGGTGATAGAATTAGTACATACCTCTTTAAAGTTAATCCTCAATCTATATTTATTTTATATATTGTTTACTACTAGTGAGTCCATATACTGCTCTTATTTTTGCTTATTATAATAATGTATTGAAAGAACTTCCCGAAACATTAAGTAAACACACTAATTTTCTACATAAAATACAGAGGAAATCCCAGAAATAGTTACTGAAATTAAGTACAATACTGACATTTTTTTTTTTTTTTATGGGCTCTGCAATCATCAAAACCATCAACCCACAATCTGCTACATAGTTTAGAAAAATGTGTTAATAAAGCTGATGAGGTCCATATTAGTCCCCACTAGTAATTTCCAAGGTTAAAGTATGAATGAGAACAGACCAGCATATCATGTAACATTACACAGTGGTGAATTTAGAAAATAATGTAAATCTAGAAAATTATAATGAATAACACTTTGTATAGTACCAAAAATGGTATAAAAATATATTAGATAATGATGAGACAGGTGTATAATGCAACAATGAACATTTATAGATGTTTGTAAAATATTTATGTCAAGACACTTGTACTTTAACCACAGGATTAACAGGTGTTGAGTACAGGATTTAGGAATTAAGATAATAACTGACTGGGTAAAAACTGTTATATTAAATGCCTTTACCAAATGAAACATTTATGATAAGTATTAATCTACAATATAAAATTACAGGGTCATGAAAATGTACTGAAAAAGCCTGGTATGTTACAAAACAGTTAACAGGTAACTGAATGGAGCTAGAGCAGAAAATTATATAATGCAACATAAACTGCTACATGGCAGCAAGGGGTGTTAGCTAGCTGGTATGAAACTTAGACAAACACTGTAAAATCAGTCTACCCCATTGTATTATGCCTGAGGATATGGATGAAGTTTCTCAGGCCAATCAGAGAATAAAAAATACTGCTACAAATATGCTACTATACGTTATAGATATTGATGAATTAGTCTTTTGTAAACAAAATACATCTGACTAGACACTAAAAGTGCTTTGAAAGTATAGAATACAGCATTCAATTCTCCCAAAAGGACCTAAGAAGCTCCCCCAATGTTGCTAGTGGTGTAGAGTTCAATCTAGATCTCATGTAACACCACAGGAAAAGGATGGACATTAGCTGACCTGGAGTGGAGTGGAGGATTTTAAGGCAGGGACTGGGAAATCATGGGGGAGGTCTCCCTCACCATGTCTGGCTGGTTCAACTTCTGGACCTGCTGTACACAGAAAGGTTGGTTAATGTGAAGTTTCCTTCTAGCATAGCTAATCTGGATTAAAAGTCTTTGGCAATGAATACTTTTTATGCAAGACTGAAAAATTTATTTTAAAAAATCCTTTATTTCTTCTGTTTACAAATCAATTGTATT
Source organism: Tachypleus tridentatus (assembly GCF_004210375.1). Classification (NCBI taxonomy): domain Eukaryota; kingdom Metazoa; phylum Arthropoda; class Merostomata; order Xiphosura; family Limulidae; genus Tachypleus; species Tachypleus tridentatus. Next base: position 102,253,986 of record NC_134833.1, read on the forward strand.
TCTATCAGAATTTCCAAGATATATTGTAGGTCAAACCCATATTAAAATGATAAGTAAATAATGCCAAATATTGTCTTTCCTGAATGTTCTACCATGTTATATTGTAGCCACATTAAATACACAAGTCTTTATATACATGGTTTGTGAAACTTTATATGTACATAGAACATTAATGCACAACAGTCAAGTTAAATAAAATCAAAAGGAAGGAATGCATTAAAAACAGCAAATATAAACCTTTAACTGATGATTTTTTTAATGAACAAAAACAAGCCCAAATAAAAATAAAAACTGTTGGACAAATCAAAAGGATTCCTGCAGTACAGGCTATAATATAGTATATAAAATGATTGACAGTGTATCCCCACCACAATTTATCCTAGATTTTGAGGTGACTGCAGAAATAGGACCCACAGTGAAGTGAGGATACATCACCTATCACTTTAAATCCCATATTATAGCCTCTAACCAGGGGATCCTTTTCACTTATGCAGCAATTTTTAATTTTTGTTTGGGCTTGTTTCTGTTTATTAGAAATATATTACTTAGAAAGAAAAAAGATATTCTAAAATCCTGCTTATGTCTCCTTACACTTTGTATGTACTGGCTATCAAATTTCCTTATAACCTCAATGACACCAAATATACAAAATAAAGTTAATAAAAAAGATTTTACTTCTAAAAACAACAATGGCATCTTCTCTTTTCAAGCATTAATAGTTAGAAAACTTGAAACAAGATCAAAGCTTCCTTAACAGAGTTAAAACATCCACATATTTCATAAACACATGCCAAGTATGAAGTAAATTTCTTATATCTTGTGATAAGTGAAAGTAATAAATTTAAACTGTAATAAAGAAATTATCATCATCAGTATATTTAATGAATAGCACTGAAACAGCATTTAAAATGGGATTTAGATAAACCTACATGAACAAGTAGTTTAATTTATCAGAGCAATAGAAGCTTTCTTTCGTCAACCCAATTTAACAACCATTGCTCGCTTATCATTCTGCAGGAAAAAAAACTAGTTACAAAACTATAATTGATATAATGAAGTGATATATAAAACAAAATGCTCAATAAAATAATAAAAAAATTTCCATTACAAATAATACATGCACTTAAAACTAACAAAACAAAATATAAACAAAAACTATTTGTACCTTGGCCTGTAGAGTTGACTATTTTCTCATTGATAACTGTTGTGGTAGTCTCTCGAGTCTTTAAATTTTTTGAACATTCTGTGATCTCAACTGATACAAATGTATTGTCTTCCACAGTCAAATTCCTGTCACAGAGGTTAGTCACAGGATCTGTGAGTGCTTATATGATCTAACAAGTCTTATGTTAGTAAAAACAAAACAAAATGAGCAATAACTTTCATTCTGCAAAATAACTTCCACTAAAACTAAAAAAAAGCAATTGCTTTGAAGCCTGCACAATTTCTCTAAAAAAAAATCTTACTTCTAGTTGCAACTGATGCAAAAAAAACAAACAACAAACAGATAATTAAGGTTTAGGTAAGATGTCCACAAAGAACTACCACCTAGTATTAAGCTTGTGCTCATAATGTGAAAACACTCAAGTGTGCAAGAGAATTTACCCTCTTCTGAAAAAACTGAAACACAACCGTTTCTTTCTCTACATTATCTTTCATGTATTGTCTATGTCATCTTATTTGGAGTTTTGTTTTTCATTTATCTACTAAATTATTGAATATCACCTACATCATTTACAAACAATGAAACTTATATTTTAATGCTTGTAAAGTTGCATATCCTATAATGTTTTTGTTGTTAATGTAGGTGTTATTTTACCTGGACTACACTGCACTTAAACAATAATACTTACCTTGAGGGTGATACTATAAAGAAAGGTATATTGCCTTGACTGCACAACATGAAGAGAAACCTAAGTAGATGTTTTTAATTTGTGCTGTGCATTGTTTTAACTATAATTTTAAAGTGATATATTTGAATGGTATGAAATTAAAACAAAATTAATGTTAATACTATAGTGTTCTACAGTTTTGTTTCTCAATATTAAAATTATACTGCAAATGTAGGAAACTGATTTATATCCAATCTGAATGATATATTATCAGAATTAAATATTTCACGAGACATTATAATACTAGTAATTCGTGTATTGCCTTTTAAAACATATTGCTAATGTAAGAATACCTTTGTGTTATGCTCCTCCTTTGATTTCACTAAAGTTATCTTGTAAATAACAATATCTAAATCTTGTGTTAGGCATCAGTACTTACGCTAGATGATCTCTGACGCTGTCAACAGTAATATCTAGATCTTTTCTATCTTCATCATTTAAGGCACTATCATCATTCCTGTTTTCATGTTTCTCCTCCACATTACCTTCTATCATGTCCCTGATAAGATTTATAGTATTTAATAGGTTATGAGATAATAGTTCACTACAAGACTAAACCAAAACTAAAAAATCATTAATTGTTAAGTCCCTTCCCAAAACTTACCAAGTTGCTCAGATTAGAAGCTATTACCAATTAAGCTAATAAAACTTAAAAGTAAAAATAGAGATCCAAATAAAACAAATACTAGAATACAATATGAATGTTTTCTTGCTTGTTCTTAATCAAAAATAAGAGCTGTGTAAAGAAGCCACATCATACAGAACACTTACCTATGCACTACACTAAACGGAGCCTTTAAAAATTATGAAACTGAAATAATACTTTGGTATTTTTACTTTGCAAGTGACAATACCGGCTATTAGGTATATGTATCAATGCTACTTAAAGTACCTACTAAGCTCTTTGAAGTTAGATCTTAAAACATCTATTTCAAAACCTATCTACAACACAGTGTTATAAAAGATACAAATATTAACAAGTTGTATTATGAACCAAATTATTAAAATGATTATAACCTACCATAAAAATAAATTATACTAATTATTTTTTTACATTTATGTATTATGCATTACAAATATTTGTTTTGAAGCCCCAAAGTTAGTTAGTCAAAGTAATATAAAATAACCAAATATTTATTTTGTCATACAAGTCAGTAATAGTAACATTTTCTAATAGTCATATTCTAACACAAAAATACTTGTATATATATAAAACTTTACCAAACAAGTAATATTAATAAAAACATTATAGCAACATTCTAAAATTATATGACACTTATCAAAGACCTATCTGCATTTAACATTGAATATATTAATTAATGAAAATATACAAACAGAACTATGTTTCACCCTCTATCTCTCTTAGAAAAGAAAATCAAACTTTCCTGACACACTTACAGGCAAGTTGAAATTGATACTTTGCTAAACTTGACTAGGTTTTAGCTTTCAGTTTAAATGCAAACAAAAATGTTTCCTGCTCTAATTTTATATAATTAAAAGGCTAATACAAATTTAATTATAGATTGTTTCACTATACATGCATTATTAAAAAAAAAGAAACTTCAATAGCAGAATATCGGTACAAATAACAGCTGCTAAAATTATAGGTTTTAATTTTCAGTATACTACTTCATAACATTAATTGGAATTCATCAAAAATTTTACTTCGAGGCCCAGGAAACAGATGTCCTCACCCAACAGAGTATTTTACTAGATCAAAGAGAATGATAAAGGCTTTACACTTAGGACTGGAATAAAAAAAATGACTATAGGAGAAAGACGTTTATAACTGTTGTATCTACTAAATATAGCCAATTCATAAACCATTTTTTCTTTAGAGAAAAGTGAATAAAATCAGGTTTATAATAAACATACTTTTATTTAAATCTCACAATAAATCAAACTGACTATATTCCAAGTAATATATTAATGGTATCCAGTCACAACTTGTTGGCTGTCACTAACTAGCTAGCATCTTACTAAAGTTTATTGTATTTAGTAGTTAGTTAATAAATCATCCCAGACTAAGGACCTCCCCCCCCTCCATCCCTGTTAAATCATACCTTCAACAGACTTGTTAGCTATACTAGAATCAAATGATCCTAAAATCATGCCAGGTATGTATGTAAACATTAAAAAAGCTCATGCTCAAATGTCAAGAAATAGAGCATTTCTGTTCAGTTCTCCAAAGTTACAATTTTGCATCCTTAAACCATTAGAATACAGTTACTATTACTTTTCGCTGTCTATTAATTTGTAAATCATGGTTTCCAAACTGGTAAACTATTGATCAACCAAGATATGAACAGAGTTAATGGACATATGTATACATATATAAATTTTACTGAATTACTATTACATACCTTATACTGTATACATGTCTAGACTTAAACTAACATGACTAGCAATAAAACAAAACAAGTTTCAATGCTAATCAGTAGACCTAGACAAAAGTTTCAGTAATATCAGTCAAACATTCTAAGCTGGAGATTTAAAATATACATAGCTTTTGTTTAGTACATTTGGAACAGCAGAAGCATGGTTTCCCTTTAATGGATAGTTCAGAAAGCGTGGAATTTATAATCAACCAACACCTGATGCATCAGATTTACATTTATTCTTTGCTCTTTAGAGTATTTTTAATGCTGTTCATTCTATTGTTAGAAAAACCCTGCAAGGTTCAGCACACACACACGTCAAAAACATCAAACAAGATACAAAAATATTTACATTGCTTTAATTCACAAATCCTTTATCACACACACACACACACACACACACATTAACAAATGTATTTAAATTAATGCACTAATGTAATTACACTACTTTTGTTAACAGAAAGAGAACAGTAAAGATTGACTGCCAGAATATGCAATATAATAAAAATTTAAGAAATTTTAAACTATCTAAGGAAAGGCAAGCAGATTTTTAAGACTGAAAGAAATTGAGTATTTTGTTTCTTGGATAAGTTCCCCACTGTACAAGAGTTCAACAGATTTGAACTAAATTTAGATGTAGCTCTTAAATATAAATCTTGATGTATCCTTGGAGCTACTTAAATTCAAATACAGAAGAAAAAAAAAGGGGGGAATAATGATTTTTCACTCTAAGTAGCATACCACAAAATGGCTGAATGAGGATTCTGGCAAGTCAGCATGTTTTTAAAACAGATTATCCCTCATTAGCTAAACCATATTTAACAATTCATTTTTATTTGATTGGCAAAGAACTCTTAATGCATTCCTCCATTTTCAGTAAAAATATGTTAAGTAGGTTGTTTGTTTTCCTGATTAGATATCCAATCTTAAATTTCACTTTTCAACATCATTTAGCTTAGCTTTCACAGATCAGTTTTGTTCTTTGTTACTTAATATTGCTTCTGTATTGGCTGTTGTTCCCGGTTTACTGGCACGCCTCTTGTAGGCTGGCTGTTGTTCCCGGTTTACTGGCACGCCTCTTGTAGGTTGGCTGTTGTTCCCGGTTTACTGGCACGCCTCTTGTAGGTTGGCTGTTGTTCCCGGTTTACTCTTGTAGGTTGGCTGTTGTTCCCGGTTTACTGGCTTGTAGGTTGGCTGTTGTTCCCGGTTTACTGGCACGCCTCTTGTAGGTTGGCTGTTGTTCCCGGTTTACTGGCACGCCTCTTGTAGGTTGGCTGTTGTTCCCGGTTTACTGGCACGCCTCTTGTAGGTTGGCTGTTGTTCCCGGTTTACTGGCACGCCTCTTGTAGGTTGGCTGTTGTTCCCGGTTTACTGGCACGCCTCTTGTAGGTTGGCTGTTGTTCCTGGTTTACTAGCAAATCTGTTGCAGACTGGTTGTTGTTCCTAGTTTACTTACACATCTCTTATATATTTAATTTTTGTAGAATTGTTAATTATCTAATACATCTTTTGGATTGGATGTTTATTCCTAGTGAACCAGCACACTTTTGCAAATAAGCTAATGTTTCCGATTTGCCGCACATCTTTAGTTCATTTTCTCCCATATTTGAGTAAACCGTCTGCTTTGTCAACAATAAATAAATCTTTACTAAGTTTGTTGTCTTAACTGAAATGTAATTATCAGGCCACTTGTTTTTTTTTAAAGGTAAGCTAGTGTATATTTTGTTAATTCACTAGCATATGGTAATAATTTATGATGTCAATATTAATGTATTTTCAATTTATTCTATTGCAGCCATTTCAAGAAAAAAAATTTGAATTAATATAGGATTTTCATGTACACAGCACATGAAACAAACAAACATTATAAAGCCTTAATAAGCTGTTTTAATTATTCACACATCAATGGAATAAGAGTATTTTACTTTGAATTTATTAGTGAATGTAGCATAGTACAAGTACAGTGAATCTCGACAAAACTTAATGTTACATCAACTTATCACAAGCACTTACTAATTAATTTACTTTTTTTTTTTTTATATATATATGGTGCATGATTTTCCACTTTATTATGTACATAAAATCATCAGTACATGCTAGTCCACTTGTATATATAGAACAGCTGTAAAAATCATTTAATTCCCCAATCACTTGCTACAATTGATTTAAATTTAACTAATATTAATTTTAACATAACATCAATCACTTGGACAAGAGGTTAAGACTTGATTTCTGTTCTAATTTGTTTTTTATTCTCAATGTAAGTAGAGCTTTTCCCAGTATTTTACATCAAAGTTTTCAGTCACAAACCTGTAAAGAAATTTAAGGAGGGTACAAAATATGAAAGTCCAAGTAACATTATTCATATTTTGTATACAACTTTTTTTAAGTGTGAATCGAATGTCTACCCACTACTTTAATTTTTTTAGAATACAAATACAACTTTTAAATTTAATCACTTCTTCATTTAAAAGTCCATTTTCTCTATCAGCCATAATGTTCAACTAAGTTATTTCACAGAAAGAACAAGACATATCTGAATCCTTATTGAGTAGTCATATCCTATAGCTCATAATTTTCAATAAAGAAAAATTCTAAACTGTAACATATTTCACAATATTTTATAAGCAACTGAACATATTTCTCATTAACATTTGTAAAATATATTTCAACCAAACATCTGCAACATTACACAATTTCACCAAACTATACAAGTTCCATATTCAACTGCATCCACAAAAACTTATGTAAAACTGCGATATTTCTTCATGTCATACTGAAAATGTGTGCATTAAAAGTAAATATTTCAGTATTATAAATATTTAATACCTAATGAATTATCACATAAATTCATGTTATCTTACCAAAATATTATAGAGCTTAATATTCAATATACCAAAATAGCCATTAAAAGATCTGATACATGCATATTGCAAAAATGAAGCTTTATTTACAGCAGAATTTAATAGAAATACTGTGGTAAACAACAACTCACAAGTATAATATTTATGATTAGGATTATAAGATAATTAAACTTTAGAGTGAGAGCTGAAAGAGATTAGCAGACAAGCATGTATTCTCCTTGTGACCATCCAAAAAGAGAAAAGGTTCATTCACATTTTTGTGGACAAATCAAAGTTACACATTTGTGTTTTAAACAAGCAAGCTTCACCCACAATTGCTACTCAAGAATTTTGTTTACAAATTTAAAAGAAGCCATCATATGAATACATTGTATAACTAAAAAAAAGCAACTTTTCAGTTTTGTACCTACTATAGTATTTATTTAGAATTTCCTTATAATAAGATTTAATATCAGCATACATTCCCTCTCATCAATCTTGCTACTAGAAAGAAACTGAAGAAGAGTGTAAAAACAATTAATATAATTATCTGATTCCTGCTGTTTTTAATATTTTTTAAGAGGTTATTTATATCCTAGTAAAACTTTAAGGTAAAAAATAGTTATTTGATGTAAAGCATATATAGAATTGGCTGCTTGCTGTAAGTTATTCTAGATTATACAAAAAAAATTTTTTTTTTTAATTACTTGTATGGATGGGTATTATTTTGTAACAAAGTCTAACAGTATTGAAGGAAGTAATTTACCTAAAAGTTACAATACTCAATTAGTTTTCAATATATCTCCTACATTAAATTATTGCATGCAGCACTTATACAACCATTTCCCTTATATGAAAACTTGGCCATTACATTTCACATAAAAAGAACAAAACAAAACAGAGCTCCAGTATTAAAATTTCATGAAAATGAAGTGAATTTATACTTTGAAACAAACGTACAGAAACACAACTTGCAATACATTAATGAATGTTTGTATGAAAGCAAATATCACAACAGGCATTTAAGTGTGTAAACATCACAACTTTTTCAGGAAGTCTATATTCACAATTTCAGTTACTTCTATTAAAAGGTGGTTTTAAGAATATCTGACTAAACACACAACAAGCAACAAAAATATACAGAAACACAAACATATCTCTATATAAACAACTTTGATACATGAATGAGGAGAGGTTTAAATCTAAAAACTGCCTATAAGAACAGAAGATTATATAGTGCTTGCTGATTTATACTTCAAAAACATCAACATGAAAGTGAGTATAAGAAACTTGATCCCAATTAGTTCCACAGTTTACAAAGAATATAAATGTAAAAGTGTTAAACATATTGTAAAAATATATGTTCTCATGATTCCATCATTCTCAAATAATTCTACAAGAAGAATTCGCATTCAAATTTCAATTTTTGAAATTATGCAGTTAAGCATGTAAGATGCATAAATAAGCATTAGTCATAATTAAAAAATAAAAAAGACAAAGCCAGATAAGAGTAACAGGTACACTGAAATCAGCATGAATAACTTCCATGTAAAAAGTACCAATGGAAACTGTTGATCAAAATGCATTTGTAGATTATTAGCTAACAGTTAATTATACTAATAATTTTCTTAAAGTTAATAAATGTTTCTCCTATATATTGTAGGTTTGATGCATTGTTTCATCAGAAACAGATTTCACCCACTTAAAATGATGATCTTTTGTACAAAACGGAAGTTCTTTTCACCAAATTAAATTCATTACGCACGATTATCAGTCTTTCCTGGTGAAGGTTCATTAAAACCTATTCTGTTACAATATCTCAAATAAAAACTGTTGATAATGTTTTAGAAAAAGAAATACTGAGGTGACTATTTTTAAATTTAAGTGTCAACACTGAGTAAAACTACAGTAGTAAATACACCAGGATTGAGGCAATATAAAACTCCTTTTATGAAGAAATATTTATTATCTCATAATAGGGAGTACCAATGCAACACAAGACAATACACAAAAGTTGAAGAACAAAACTTAGAAATGGAACCACATCAATCAGTATTAAAGGTGTAAAAGACAAACTGGAATTTACTCTATCTCTTTAAGCAAAGCAAATTGAAGTATTGTTTCATTAGTTTTCACAAAATGTAGAACAAAACTGTTATAGATTTAAAAATTTTAATACCATTACTATAACATTATATGAAACATGAAAACACTTTAGCAAGATATTAATGATGTGCAAACAACCGGTCAACAGAATGATATTAATTATTTTAAAAACGAGGTATTACTCTTAATGAATTTTTGACTAGCAGGAATTGACAAAACACACACACAAACCAGCAGTAAAAAAAACAAACTATTCAGGTTTACAGCAACTGGATATGATAAAGTTTTATAAGTAAGTAATGTTTACCAGTCCAATATTCTTTTTAAGACTACTGTTGACAATCACAAAAATAAGCTTACTTTCCACCATCTCCTCCTCCAATATCTGGGCCTGATTCTGAAATGTCATTTTTTCTATCTTCTGTTGACATTTCATTTTGAATGTCTCCTTCTGACTCAGGACTGGTCTTTTCTTCAGGAGAAGTCTGTGTCCCAGGTGCAGATGTAGGCTCAACTGCAGATCTGACACCTTCTGGCAGGTCTAACACACAATGAACATCAGTAACACTCGTGGTTGACAGAGTAAACCGAACAAACTCGCATGGAGAATGAAGGAAGAAACCTTGACCATTCTTCGTAAACACCAAGCTGGATATACCACTGGAAAAAATTATGATGGACAACTTAGAAAATAAGTTTTCTTACAATTATATAGTTCTAGTATGTTTTAAATAATTTACATAAAAGTATCATAAACTTATAGGAACGTAAACCATTCTTTGAAGTTCTAGAGTTACACTTATCCAAAACCAAATAAACATGGTTGCAGCATGATTATTTCCATCTTCTACACATAGTTAACATGAGTAACCAAAAAATTAATGTAAATTACTTTATATATTAAGGAATTTACATTACTGGTCAAAAACTAATGCAGAAATTCAAATCACATGATCCACGAGCATATATGTAGTCTTATATTTAAACAAAAGAAATAAACAGTATCTGAACAAAACATAGAAAACATTTCTTTAATTTTATATGATAATTTTGGAAAATAATCATTCACATGACTAAGACTTTAAAAACAAAAAAAAGCTACACAACTTTAAGCTGTACTTGGCATCTTCATAGCATACATTAAAACAGTCTTAAATGTTAAAAATAAACTTACAGTGGGGAATGTAAGTAAAGCAATAAATTGGAAAGAAAAATTTTACTTCTTTTTCATTATTATTTTTCTACCAAAAATATTTAAATCCAAATAATCACATAAAATGCTGTATTGATCTAAATATGCCAAGCATTAAGATAATCAAGTTGAGCCAGTGCAAATATTGCACATACTAAATACACAGACAAAAAACTACTGAAAAAACTGGAAGGAAATGGAAAAAAATTTTTTCTTCAAATCATCGAGTCAACCAGTTTCAACTTACTTGATGTCTTCCTTTTTGATACAAGACTGCACTAACTGTCTCCGGAGTTCTGGTATGGAGTAAATGCTTAGATCACCTTGATTTGTCAAGCATGTCATGCAATATTCAGAGTAGTTTTCATCTGCATAGAAATAACACTGTTTGCTAATTTTGTTTTACTTATGTAGTTCTATAACTAATTGACAAGAACTTAGTAAATATCATGCTGGATGTAACACTAGAAAAGTTTATGATGGATAACTTGGAAAGCAATTTGTTGTTTTTAATTTTAGAACTTCGTTATTAGTTAATGCAAGTTTTTTTACACCAAGATTTAAATTAATAGTCCCTAATAATGTTGTATTTCTCTACCAAATCTTGCACATTAAAAACATATAGACTACTTTAAAACTACTGAAATATAAATCTCAAAACGTTCAGTGGTGGCTTTGAGAATTTCTTACTTAAATCAGTCAGATTAAAAACAAGCATCTCATTTTTCTAACTGAACATGATATTTGAGGGCACTAAGGAACATAAGTGAATTTAATATCAATGCTTATATTAAATACCCTGCATTACAAAAGTCACTATACTTCAACTAATCAAAATATTCAACCAGTTTCTATTTAAGTAAGGTCTGCATTGAAATAATTTAAGTTTCCCTGTGTATTTACTTTACTGAAGTAATCATCTTATTAGTTCTTTAGTTCTTTCAATAAAATAGAAAGTCTACCTATCTACACACACACACACACACACACACACACACACACTAGTGTCTTAATTTACATGTACATGCTGGTCTTGGAAATGCAAACAAGTTTCAGATAAACAGTGAATAATCAAGGCACCAGTGTATCTCGCTAGTTAGACCACTGATTAATCTAAATATAATTTTATAATATATTTAATTTTTGGTTTAATTTATAATATTTCTACTGTCATTTAGTTACACTATCATGAAAAGTTATGAATGTCCCCACAATCATAAAAGCCAAGTGTGGGTTGAACAATGAGGATGGCCATACTGAACTTTCCTTAATTTTTTGACTTACACGAGTCCAATTATGTTTTCTCATATAACACTTCCTCTTTTGATTTCACATTCCCATTTTATTTTACTTTAAATTGCTAACGTAAGCATAAATAGCTCCTAAATTTCAGCACTTTGTATGCTATAGACAGAAGTGCATTCACACTATCAGTGACAATAAAAAATGATCAAAAAATAAACAAATCTATGTTTAGGAATTATTACAAAAAAAAAAAAAAAAGCCTTTAATAAAACAGTAAAGATACCAATTACATGTATGGAAGAGGAAAAGAATGCTTCAGAAAAACGGACATGTATGCAATCACATGGTCATCATTCATGATCAAAGGATGCCCATTGTGCAACAGAACAACAAATGGTAACTGAAGTTTAATTAAATCTTTGTGAATTGTGCATGTTTTTATATACTATGTTTTAATCTCTAACCAAATTAGGTTACCAAAGTTACAAATATTTTATATTCCCACCTTAACAGCTAAAAACAAAAAAATACAATGCTAGGCTTGAACTGGCCAACTTACAATTTGAACACATGCCAAATCCTGCACATGAAAACCCTGGATATCACGTAATACCTACACTTTTGCAACCAAAATTAAGTTATGAACAACAATTTTTCCAAAATATGGACATTTCTGTCTGTACAATTGTAATGGCACAATAATTTGGGAAACTATTGTAGGAAATATGGATGATCAAAGAACTACTGTACTGTTTAAAATGGGAGAGTTTAAATTATAATATTAAAAACTAAAAACTTTAACTATTCACTTTTTTTGTTATAGTTCTGTTTCTAAAAATGTCAAAGTCATAAGCATATCATATTAAACCTGGCATTCTTTTCTCTCTTGCAATTTATTTGTCAGACACCTTCCTACCTTGCCAATTAATTCTTTTAAAGTAACTTAAGTGTTATAATCTGATTCCAAAGTGAGGCCAAAATTCAAAGCTAATATTGTACTCCTGCAAATATAGGAGTACTGCAAAGTAGTTAAGTTTCTTAACTTACATTTATTTATAAATAAATACTGATTAACTATTTTGATAAAATTTACTTTATCAAGTAAATGATCATGTTATAACAGAGGTTTTAATTGTATTATAAATCATAAATTAACCAGAAAAATAAAATTTATGTTTCAAAAAATATCACGTCACATCCCTGAAATGCCTACGTTTCAGCTCTGGTGACATTTATAAGTTATTGATGCTTATTTATAAAAATGGCAAAATAAACTCTAGTTTTTAAAATATTGAGGAAAGCCTCTCCAATACGAAAAGACTATTTTACTTTCTTTTAATTTTTTCTGTTGAAAATGTTAAGCAAGTATTGAAAATAATCATTTATGTAAACCATAATCTAATATTGTACAACAGCCCAACATTTTGTTTTTCTTATTAATAAACATATATATATATATATATAGATCCAAAAAAAAAAAGATTATTGTCAGTCTTATTGCAATGTAATTTGGCAGAAACTTATCAATCCAGATGTGCTTCACCATAATACGAAACATATATACAATAAATAACACTATTATTTACTATATCTCTTCTTTGTCAAACATAGCTTTACTTACCACTCTTTGACGTAAATTTGGCTATGCCAACTTTCCTGACTCTTGACCCTTCATGAGCAGTCAGCTTTAACTTTCCATAAGGCTTTAAAGTTGGAAGAGTAAATACCTATATTTAAAACAGTAAGAACATTAAAAATCACTTTAACCACTGGAAAAACACTTCACTCATTTGATTTGTGAATATAACTCTGAATCCAAGGCAGAATATGTATACACAAATACACCTGCATTTTGTATAAAATTATTACTTGTAAATACTACTATATTTTACTTTCACATGTAATGTAACAGTACAGTGGCAAAATTGGACAAATCAAATAATGTAAAAGTAGTGCCGTTCTTTTGATCAAATAGCTGGTGACATACTTAGTAATTTAATTTAAAAGTGGTTGTTTTATAACATCAGAAATTCTGACTTAATGTACCTTATCTTTCAAGAAGTTCAGATTTTTTAACTACTTCTTTGCATAGCTAACTAGAAATTCACACATAGCTAAAACTTAATCATTTTGGTTTTTGATTTGTTTACTAGAAATTATAACTTAGAATCAAAATGTAATAAAATCTTAAATCTTAAAATTGTTTTTTTTTTTTTTTGTATAATTACATTAATCACACCAAACCTCAAATAACTATCAATTTTATAACTGAAGAGATTCTGGACTATTCTAAAGAGCGTACCCTTAACACAGCTTTAAACCAACAAAAATATTTATGATCCATCACATTACCTTAAACTGCTCTTCCGAACAGATCAAGACTCTGTGTGTTCCAGCCAAGTCTGGTGGGTTAGCTAGATGTTTCTGGACTTCAAAGGGATCTGGCAGTGGGTAACCATGTTGATCAACAATATGAATAAACAGAACAGGTGCCCTGTGTTTTAGCTGTATCTCCTTACCTATATGTATAAAAAGAAACTTTGTCTCATCAAAAGTTAATTCAAAAATAAAAATTTTACAAACCTGAAAATATAGGTCTAAATTTCTAATTAGTATATACTGAATACACAGTGTAGATAGAAAACTTCAACTAATGGGAATGGTTCTCTAATTTTTATTTTATGCTAACAAGGCATAAATACAACTTTACTTGTGTAGGAGACTATTTTGGTATTTGTTTTGTGCAAAACAAAATTGCAAATACAATTCCCTAAGTCAAATTTAATATTAAAGTTATACAACTTTACATGGTGCACATAAAACTATTTATTATGTCAATGATACTCCATGATAGAATTTGCAGAAGAATAAAAGTCACCTTTTTGTTTTTAAATGGTGGAATGTAAATTTAAAAAACAAAAAAAAAAACACACAAACACCAACTTGTTAGGGAGATTTCACATTTATATTTGCTGACTTGAAGATGACAATAAAAAAGTACTGAAGATCTATGATTCATAAGGTCTTTAAACAGTTGGTTAATGGATCATACAATATTTTATCAGAAGGGATTACAATGTTACTTCGACAGATAAATTAACTATTTTTATAACTATTTTTGAACACAATGTACTAAATAAGACAGTCAGCAACAAGTGATAAGGTAAGAAAATTTTTACTTGATTTTTTCAGATCTTTTTTCCTTCACATCTTTGAACTTGTATATATAAAAAAATTCCTAACCAGCCCACGGAAATATTTGTAGGTAGGGGTTATAAGTAAACAGTTACTTAATACCAGCTTCCTGGCACTTTGACATAAAAGGAATGAAAACAATTCACATCATATACACTTATTGAAGAAAAATCAGTCTAACAGTTCACCTTCTACACAGGTGCGCATGTGTGCGCGCGCAGGCAAGTGCGTGCGTAACTATCCCTGAAGTGTACAAACAATCAACGGTTTAATATTTTATAATCAGTGAGCTATATCTGATGTGTTGTATTACCAATTAGAAGTACAAAATAAATTTTAAACATATATAGCACTGTCAACTAAATAATACAGATTCAATTCACACATACTGGTCTATCTGCTTTAGACCAGTAAATACTATCTGTCAAATCATCACTACTGAGCAGTGCAAATACTCAAGTATTTGCTATTGGTATAAAGTCCTTGACTTAGATGGCATACAAGAATCACTGACCTAACTGACATGCAACAGAATCCGAAGACCTCTTCTCGCCATCTGGCAATACGATAGTGAACACGTAGATTGCACCAGCATTTGTTCCTGCCCATAGTGTTGGGGTTGTTGTTACATCTTGAGAAAAAAATATACTTCAAATAATTATTTAAAATAAACAGCAATTTATTAAAATAGTTATAAAATATTCTACAGTTTAAGTATTTTATCAAAACAAACTTTGAATTTGTTATATTTTCTATTCTTGGTATACTTAACCATTAAGTTTTATTTTTTTTAATGACACACACACACACACACACACACACACACACACACACACACACACACACATTGTTAAATCTTTTATATTTTAGATTCTACAGCTGAGATATTTATGCTGCTTAATATGCAATATAATAAAAAAATTGAAATAACTATTGTGAGCAATTAGTTTATTTACTATGAAAAAATGTATAAAGGAAAAAACTGAAAAACTAACTAATTTTTTCTTTTTTTTTCTTCTGGTTATAAATCCAACAGCAAATGTTAGAATTATCAATATTTTTCAGAAGAAAGGGTATAACAGGAGGGTATGGGATTTGGGTCTCACTTTCCATTTTATATTTCAGTAAGACAGAAACCATAAATTTATACTGTCTTAGCAATATCACACTACAATCACAATTTTTGGTAAATTCAGAAGATCAAACAGGGGTAGAAAAAATATCTTAAAATGGGTAATTCAAAGTGAGAAAGTTTCACACGACACTGAGAAATGAAGGATTAAGTATTTAAATATTTCCTTTTGAAATAAGAAAATGTTAGATAACAACCATTTTATTTATGAACTACATTTAGATGTCAAGTTTATTGATACACAAAGATAATATAGTTTAAAAAAAAATTTAATGTAGCTATAAAAGGCCATGTTATGCACACTTTAAACACTTATCTGTACACACACAAGTTAATTAGATTAGTTCTGCTGTGAATGTGTTGTCACAGATAATATATTATAAAATAACACTTGATGAAAAATACAGTCTAAAAGTCACAATACTGGTACAGTAAATTCAACTTCTCATGTTGCATAATAAACACAGTACCATAAACTCAAGTACAGAAAAATGTAGTAATAATGCCAATGTGTAGTTCACAACAACATTGTTGACAAATTATTTTGGTTCATTAACACCTAATAATATGATATCCTGTTAAAATTATCCAGCAATTTATTATTTAAAAAAACTGTCCAGACAGTACTAAATCATATTCAATACAATAAATAAATTTTCACACACTACAAAAAATCACAAAATTACATATGATTCAAAAAGTGAATAAAACTTTGTAAGTAGACTCTTCTGCTATATCACTTACTGTTAACTATGAAGCTTTTAGCCAGATAAAGGCAGCGAACCATTGATCCTAAAGAGTCATCTGATGCCCTAGCCTCTACTTGACGTTCCACTGACTTGGTTTGTCCCTCACTGGCTTGGGCTTCCACATCAGTTGGACTGGCCTCCTTTGGACTATGTTGTGCAAATAGAATATATAAATTTAGAACTTACATTAAAATTTTATAGTATATTTTTAATTAAAATAAAAAACAGTTAAATTCTTAATACATGCATAAACACAAAACTTAAGTACCTTTCACTACTCGATCTAGTTGGGGTCTTGTCTTTTTTTCCCCTTTGAGAACGACCTTTCCTCAAACGACGGAATGATTCTCGTAATGATTTCTTAAAAGACTTTCTTCGGGACATGGCAGTGTCACCTACTGCCAAATCTAACAAGATACACAGAAAATAGTTGCATATATAAAACCTATTACTGAACGTTCAGCAAATAATATCTACACAAGTTGTTCATCAGTTCTACAAAGTACAAACAAGAACTGTGTAAAAAGTTTTATGACAGTTTTATAACAAGTCAGTATACTTATTCCATCAATAGCAAGGAAAAAACAAAAACACAAAAAGTTACCTGTCCCCTACTGCTTTGTTTTGAAATCAGTTACACAGAGAATGCTTACAGGTACAACTAATGCATATTTTACAAACAAACATAGGTTCCATTTACAGATCTTACTTCCTGAGCATACCACCCATAGTTCCCATTACCTAACACATTATTTCTACAATAGACAATACATGCTAACAGTTACAGAAAAATATATCCAGTGGAGTAAAGAAATCCATTTTAGCAATGGATCTAAACAAAAAACAAGACAGCCACAACACTTATCATCACTTCCCTCATCCTATGTCATAAATATACATAAAAAAAATCCTTTAAAACTTCAATGCTTTAGAATGTGCATATGTAAGTATTTACCCCCTTTAAAAATATGGAAAGAAACTGCCATTCAGTAGTATAAGGATTGTCTACATTATGATATCAATTATTTAAATTTAAACCAATTTGTTAATACTAAGGAAAAAAAGCATAAATAATGATTCTACAATATGTTTTCCCGCTATTTCTCTAGTTTATTCAAACTTTATATTTAGTACACACAGAACCTCATACTCACCATTAGGGTTGAGACTACACTTAGACATAACATGCTTCTTTTGGATGTAATCATAAAGTTCAAATCCATGTGCTGTGCCAGCAGCAAGCCTATAAAATAATCTGGTATCAGCTACTTTACACTTTAAAAAATAAAGATGATTTAAATGTAAGCAAAATAAGCAATACAAAAATAATAAGCTAAAACTGGGAGAGAGAAGAAACAATTCTAATTCACAGTAGACTTTAGACTTGGAATTATAAACAACTATCTTCAGCTACTGTTTATCAATTTATATTACATTATTAAACCTTTGGTTTATATTGAATGATACTGGAAGTATTTCCAAATGTTTATTTGAAGTTCTGCACAGCTATCAAGTGATTAGGACCACTTACTATTTCTCACAGAAAACACACATGAAGCACATCTGAATTTGCATTAAAATATCAAATTATATGTATGGTGTGTTGAGTTGCCTTTAGCTTACCCCATATGACAGGGAACATGACATCTAACTTATTTTTCTGAATTAATAATCACACTGATATTTAAATGTAGCATTCTAAAATATGGTTTAGAAATGCCTGTTGAAGAGGTATTACTTTACTTCTAACATAATTAGCATGTCTTGCATGATGCAAAACTACCACAACAATTTTTTATTTAAAGTTTAACTGCACAATTTATGGGATGATTGTTTTATTTAGTAATGAATAGTTTTGTCACAAAATGTGATTAAATTCATTATATTTAAAAAATGCTTTTATTTTACTCATTTTCTGGTATAAAGTATAGTTACTTAGAACCCTGTAAGCACAATATGTCAAACCCTTCACTATACTGCCTTAGAAAATGGTGAGTTTAGAAATACCATTTATAATAGAAGAAATTATAAACTTTAATAGAAAGATTCCACATCAAAGTTCTGAAACTCCAAATTCTGAGCAGGATCATAAAACAAAAACATTTTAACTGTAAGTTCATTACTCAAATATTCTTGTAGAAATTTTATGAAAGAAAACAACCTATGAGCCCACTGATCTTATGGAATTACCCAAGTTATGTTCTAATCTTATTACACATACTTTTCAAATATAATTTTATTTTTTCTCATCTGTAATAGATACATTATACCATTGTACCCCTACATAATATTCATATTTCCATTTCATTATTGTTATCTGATATCTCAATAACTATTAAACCCTCTTTGCTCAAGCATCATTTACTGCATGTTATGAGGTTTCAGTGACTTACATTACAATTTTGATTAAAATATTTTTGTTATATCAATCAATATAGCAATAAATAGTAACTAATAATCATTATTTTGATAGTATTTTAGTTCTAAGGTTTTAATTTTATAAGGCCATATTAAGAAGCAAATATCCCCCAGTGTGAGAAAGGTGACATTTCCTGCAGGCATCCTATATTTTATTCATCATTCCTCCAACAAGTATGAAATTTAATGTAAATTACCCACTATAAAATTGTCATAACTTTCAATTCTGTTTGGTTACAGAACCATTAAACAGAAGATCAGACACCTCTTTGCCACAGCCACCCATCACATCCTCTCAGGATCTGTTAACAGTTTTGTCTTACTTTTAATTCTATATTATCTTTAATCAATAAAAAGCCAAAGTCTTCATCTATCAAGTGGAAATCTTATATTTTCTGTACAAAGAAATGTGTTTCACTTACAGTTCAAAATTTATTCATTCAGAAAACAGACTGACAAGCTAAGCTACTTTTTTAATGGTTCTCATCACATAATCAGAGCCAGAAAATTTATAATAATTAAAAGAACATTGACTGCATTTTAAGTACTATTATTCATTGTTCTTAGGTGTATTATTTAACTAAAAAAAGAATTTAGCATAGTACTATCATTATTATAAAAAAAAGTAGGCTTAAGTTTCACTGACAGTTGAAAACAAAAAAAAGACTCAGATATGTACTCTATTATTCATGTATATTATTTATTACTATAAAACTAACTACAACATAAAATATAGAAGCTTTTAAGCAAGATAAGGTAAGGTTAGGTATGATAATAAAAATAATCTTTTCAGGGAATATTACAAGCAGCTCACACATTGTATAATTTAATACAATAATGTGAAATGCATATTTATCAAGTGATTTATAACTTATGTGGGAGAATTATTAGTTAGATGCAGTTTAAGGGGCAATAAAACAATAAAACTAAGTATAAATAAATGGATATACACTGTTATGTGTTATGCTATTTAGAGAAAACTTTTGTTACAATGTGCAGTCATTACAGGAAAAAAAAGGATAATTTATTTATTAATTTTATTGGTGGTAATGAGGTCATTTGAGAACCTGTCACTTTTATAGGGATTTTGCACATGTTGCACTTGCAGAACATGCAGATCTCTCAAACAAATTTATTGGACATGAATGCGTTTTGGCAAAAAATCCGATGTTTTCCTCCATTTTCAAAGTGCACAACTTTTATTGTAATTTTGGTCTGACAATCGGTGCCTTAACACATGTAACATCACATACTCTGAGCTTGTAATGTTATTACATATATTTCTCTTTAAAATAACAAAAATATCCCTTTTGCGTTTCTTTTTTTGAAGAGTATACATTAATCACTTTCACAGTTATACTATTATATCCCCATGGTTACATGACAAAATATTTGCACCAATGCACAAGAATCGATTTAAAATTACTATTCCAATGCCCTTGCTTGGTTTAATACAAACAGTATATTTACCAAAGGTTAACACAGTATTTCTCAATGACACTATATCAACCTTTCAAGTTCTATAAATTAGCTAGAAAAAAAACAAAACAGATAACTTACAGTCCCCATTCTGAGTGCAAAGTAAGAGCTGTCACCCCTGCAGGAGGACTCAGCTGCACAACAACTATATGCTGAAAGCCAGGCTGTAATATTTGCTCCCCATTCTTGATGTTTAATTGGTCATGACCTTTCCAAATAAAATTATCTCGGTCCCCTACAATATTTACTTGAGATACCTAAATGAAAACAAAAAGCTCTAATTGTTCAAATAATTACTAAAATTATAAAGATTAGAACATAAATGTATTTATAATCCAGAGCTAATTTCAAAGGACAGGTTATCATGAAACCTTTGTCTAAAACAAGTCACTTAGTACCACCTGTAAAGTTTATTTTTTTTCAGTAACCATTTATAACAATACATGAAAAAGTTCTTAAAAACTGGAGAGCTATACAAAGTAACATGAGAAACATGAAATTGGTTAACAAATCTCAGTAATAAGTATATTCATTCAAAACCATACTACAACTTCCAATTTCATAACTAAACATTTTATTTTTTATGCATTCTTGAACTATTTCATGGCTTCAAGATTCCAAGGGTAGTTAAATAACAATTTGTAAAAAAATACACTTACTCTACTTACTCTGTTTTACAGCTCCTATCTGTATTAAAAATTATAATACAAGTATGAAAAAATCAAAGGACCTCTCTCCAAAAATTGATCCCACATTGAAAAGTGCTAGAAAAACACATATACTGTTAACTCTGTAATGAACTTTCCATTTTACATGCTTATTGTACAAATTTGTTTTACACCAATGTAACACACACAAATGAAACATCTTGAAAGTTGCAAAGAACTTCCTAACAGTTCAAATGCTTCTGTAAATAAAACATTTTTATGAAGTCAATTACTCTTATTTTTAGGAAATTAAAAATATTTACTTCTGTTGTACATTTTAACTACCGAGTTCTATACCCTCTGTTATTTTAAAACTTTTACATATTTTTTACTTTACAAACTGTAAACCTTAACTCTGATGCAGCAAGCTTCTTACAAACTTTCAACTCTCTTCACACACACCTTTTTTCTGCACACATAACAAGGTTTTAGTAAGTTACATCTAAACTTTAATTAACCTACTTTCTTTTATGGTAAAACAATAACTATAGCTTAAAAATATAGTTACTAACCTATATTATAACATGCATGGAGTTTTTAATTTTTTAAAGCAATATTTTTAAAAACTCCTGGTTTTCCCCAAGTGTATGAATTGTGACATTTTCTCTCTAGGCATCCTATCTTCTCTAATTTATTTACCACACTTCCAAGAAGTATGAAATTTAATGCAAATTATTCATTATAATGTCATAATCACTCAAGTAAAGCAGAATTTTTAGTCTTCAATCTATTTGGTTACACAGCCTCATACAGAAATTCAAGACTCTTCATCCCACTCTTCAATCTTAAATTATTAATAACCAATAGGAAGCTAGTATTTTCATCTACAAAATAACATTATATTATGCTGTTTTCTATACAAAGAATTGTCACTTTCACTTCAGTTCAAGCTTGTCTCCAATGTATAACACATCAACCAGCTTAGATCAATTTGTAGTGGCTCTTGTCGCAGTTAGGAAGACAGAAAAATTATGATAGTTACTATTCTGTGTTTTCTGGTGCATTAATTACTTATTATTTAGTGCATTTGTAGTGTTAGTATAAAAAAGTAGGGTTAAATGTTATTGACAGCAAAAAGACATAGGTAAGTACTTGATTTCTTGTCTGTCATGCATGTTCTTTATTATTATAAAAGTAACTAAAATGTAAAAACAGGACACTTGTGTTAATTGAGGTTATATTAAATAAATAACAATATCACAAAATTTTTTCACAAAGTACACCTGTCAGCAGCGTAATTCAATAGCATAACATGAACTGCATATATATATGAGCAAAGCTGTTTACAACTTATGCTGAGAATTGTAGTTAGATACAATTCAAAAGGCATTAAAAAAAATCTAAGTATAAATAAATGCTACAAGTTTAAAACTATTTAGGAAAAACAAATGTAGTTTTTGTTACAATTTGAAATCCTTTTTGAAAGTAAAAAAAGTAATTTACATTTATTTCAATTTTTGTTTTTTGAGATTATGAGATCAATCAAATTCATGAACAGAGTTCGGAGTAGAAAAATTAACAGATAAAAAGTTTGAAATTTATTTAGGATATCTTAGAGCTGGTGCAAATAAAATTTTCCAGAAAACGTGCATTTCCTTTTATGCATTTTCCAGAAAAATGCTTTTTCTTTCTTTCCCTTCTTTTAGTAAGTATTTCTACTTGGTGTTTATTGTTATTACTGAGTTAACAGAATTACAGTTATAGTGATATTTTATGATCTGAAGATGTACTTTTGAATTTTAATGTAAGAAAAAGTGTGTGTGTGTGTGTGTGTGTGTGCACGCATAAAAAAAACTAAAATAATATGAAAAGAACTAAAACTGTCAACAAGTACAACATCTAAATTTTTAACCCTATCTCAATGGTCTTCCTATGGTCAGGTGTCAAAGAGCATATCATAAATGTTCGTAGATTTACATTCAAAATTTTGTTGAACAACTATTTTATGAATGTGTCTAGGTTTTGCAGCAATTTGTAGATAATTCAAATTTTAGTATTATATATTAGTTAATTTTTAACTTAAAATAATTACTAAAAAAAACCCTAAAAACATTTTTGCATGTCATGTGATATGTTCAATGCAGCTTTAATTCAAATTAGATGTTTGTGATATCCAAATACAAAGTCTATAGTTTCTTACAAATCAGAAACTCAAATTACCAACAACAAACTAAAATATCAAATAAGAAACTTCCATCTTTTCTACTTTTGAGATATTATATTTATTGAATCAACTAAGGTGGCCCCTACCAACATCTTTTTATTTTTTTAAAAACTTGCTGACGTACATCTTTATTTTCTGACATGCAAAACCAGATAAAAGCTCAATCAATTTGAAGGTAAATTCAAGAGTTAAAATACCAAGACTGGAACTGTGGTGCAAGTTGTTCACTAACATCTTTTTACTGGCAACATAAAGTTAAACTGTTATTTCTCTGTTCTGATCTCTACACCAATATCAACTGAACTGAAAGCCAACTGGCTTATATGTTAAAAAAACAAAAAAATAGCTTTTATTATATGTTGAGGTTGTTAGCATATGACTTCTGAATATCTGAGATGGAAATGCCATCACAGATAAGAAACAATGATTGTACTGAGGTGCAAGACTTAAATTAGTACTATTTTGGCTTTCCATATTATGTGTAGAAAAATTCAATACATTCTGAAACAGTAATATTCTTGTTTAAATCATAATGAAATAAAAATTTGCAAACTTAACTTCCTACCCAAGATTCTAAATTATATAGTTGTCAGTAAGCTTTTAGTGTTGTTATAGACTTTGTATTTCTAATGATATTTTTATCATACAAGCTACCTTGTAACTATTTACTCAAACTACTTTATAAACAAATGCTTCTCAAGAGTATTAAAAACTATAGGTCAATGAAGATGAATTACCTTAACCAAGATTTAACAATACTACAGGGTATCTCTTACCTCAATTTCCTTTTCTGTGACTTCCTCTTTTATTTCAAGTACAATTATTTGCCCAGCAGTGCCTGCTACAACCAGAATTCCACTTAGGGCACACAGAATGATCTTTTTAACTGCAAGACGTGGGTCATCACTATATGGGTCAAAATTTCCAACCTGTATTATACACACAAACACATTTATATATATATATAAAATAGACCAGTAAACACAACTGAATAGTTTATATAGTTTGCACATCAAAGTAAACTACTGTAGCTAAACTATAAAAGTAACCTAAATGTAGCTTTCCTTGAGGTTTCATATACGCGAAATGATGCCTTTATATGTTCATATTATATAGAAAATCACTCATATCTGGCAATAAGTGAAAACTGGAATTGGTAACTGTTTCAGTGATACTGGGCTTGTTTTGGTGTTTGTTAAGTATCAAGTACAAGCAGTTTGCTCCTGAAGAAAGGAAAACTATTGAAAATGCTCAGGTTATAGGGTATCTTTATTTTTTTTTGTATGTATTAATAATTTATACTTACCAAAGTTAGCTTATAAAATAAAGCTTGTCATAACTTCACCAAAATTAGAAGTTTGACTTTACTATTTCATAATATATTTACCTCAGTAAAAAAAAAATCTTAAAAACTGTTCATAAATGTCAACTTTTCTATACTATACTCTTGACTGACATACAGAATATCTAAATAAAGTCAAAATTATTAAGAAATTGATATAACAGTGATAATCAGTGGTTATTTTGTACATTACACAAAACTACTTTCACATATTTTTTGCTCCTTCATGTAAATAGTTTCCGAAATCTGCATCCAGTGTTAAAGTCCTAACAAAAGAAGCGCAGGAAAGAATTACATCATTTCAACAGTGTGTGTGTGTGTGTGTTTTTTTGGTTTTTTTTCTCATAGCAAAGCCACATCAGGCTATCTGCTGAGCCCACCGAGGGGAATCAAATCCCTGATTTTAGAGTCGTAAATCCGTATCCTTACTGCTGTACTAGCGGGGAGCACATTTCAACAATAGTTAAAAATTATTAAAAACATTTGTACCAATTGTGTTTAAGTTAATTAAAATGGCCAGAATGAAAACTTGAGACAATATGTAAGTGAAATAAAAACTAAAATTATACAAATGATTTAAGAATAGCAACAATGAAAACTACAATTTCTGACCAGTTTGGAAGACATTTTTCAATATTTTATCTATCACTGCAATCACATAACTAAATCAGCTGATCATATTAACACCCAAAATACTTAGGATGTATCAGAGAAAAAAACAACCAAGTGCCTCTACAGCAGTGTGCAAGTTCATTTAACAACAGGATTAATTATTTATTTGCTCCTTTTACATTCAGTGTTTACTGAGCTCAAAGAGAAATGTAAATAAATCATACCTGTAAAAAATTATGCATGCACCCATAAACAATAAACTATCAAAAACACTCATTTCATTCCGTTTCATGGTTAAATATCAAATATCAGAATATTGCAAAAATATTTTTTATTTACTGTCAGTAAGTTTCCAAAAACGTTCCAAGACCGTGTTGCAGTTACCATAAATAAGTGCTGGAATGGTGATCTAGTACAGTTCACTTATTTGATATTTAAAAACCAATAAAAACTGACAGATAAAATAAATTTCAAGCTGGTGAAAACAGTGTGCTCAGGCATAAAACAAGACGACTGAAGCAACTACTTCGAGGTACCTCAAGGCAGAAATGAATTTGCCAATGATATTTCATCTACAACCAAAGCAAAGATAAATATGTAACTGCACTAAGAAAATGTACTTTAAAATTACAATCCTTTATGACCTACATATTTTTCCTATCTACCCTCAAACCTTTTTCTTGTCCAATTTAATATCCTCATTATTTTTGGTTGAAACTGATTAATTAACTTAAATGTGTTTTAACTTAATTCCACAATTTCAAAATATTTAACTTGCTTTTCTAAAATTAAGTTTACCCACCTTTCTTTTCCTTCAATTATATCTGTCTGAAGAATCATAAAGACTTCATGTAACTGTACTAAACTACTTTTCATTTTTATACACTTAAATAATTTGCTTTAGCTTAACAAACCCTCTTGCTACTGTTAATTCTAAGGTCCTGGGTCAAAGGGTACATCATATTTGCAGATTTATATTAAAAATTTTATTAAAATACTGAGTAATGAATTTCCCTCAGTATATTTGGTGTCAAACTGTAATTATATTTTCAATATTATTATTATGCATTAGTTGATTTCTTAATTTAAAAGTAAATATTAAACACTAAATATCAATTATTTTGCAGTACATGGTATGTTAAATGCAGCTTTTTTCAAATTATAATTTCTTAAAATTAAAAACTAAAATTACCAATAATGACAAGCTATAATATAAAATAAGGGCCTCTCATCTTTTCTGTTTGCTGAAGTATCACTATATCATTGACACCACTGACCCTCTGATAAATGTTGAGTAGCACCAAATACAATCCAAACCTTTACAGCCATTAACATGTTACTAAAAAAATTCACAAAAGCTGAAATACATTTTTAAAGTACCTCTGAGATACTAGGTTCAACACTGCATTCAAAGATGAAATAGTTAATAATCAAGTGTCAGTTACTTCAATATATTAACAAGCAGTTACCATTTCAAGTATAAGTGGAAATTTTGACTTTTTCTAGAAAGCCAGCATATTTTTGCTGTAAAGTTTTTCAGACATGCAGCATAAATGCAGTTGCACAAATTTAAAAAAAAAGCTTTAAAAAAAATTAATACACAGACAAACATCAAGCAACAACAATTTTCAATGTGGCACACCATGACAATATTAACAATGTAACTCAAAAATACATTACTAGTGCATCTTTACTACAGATATAATGAAAAACACCTGATTATACATATTTCAAGCAAGCTTTGGCAGATAAAAAAGGCTTCATCTTTTGAAAACAATAGGGCTTGAAATTCACTGCTACACTATTATTTAAACAACATATTTTTCTCCTTTATTTTTAAATAAAACATTTTAATGTGACTGTACATTTGAGTATATTTTGCCAGAGAATTCTTTTAACAACAAATTAAGTATGTGAGCTATTTTGAATATTAAAAAACTTGTAACATTAGTGCACTTGTGTTTTATATAAATGGTTACATTTTTATCTTACGTCAACTCCATTTCAAAAGAACTGCTCTTGCATTTGAATCAACATGTTTTGATTCTATGGTAATAAGAAAAAACCAAATAAACAAAAACAGTGACTATTTGATTTAATAAAGCAGATTCAAACCAAAAGTATTATATAAATTTACTTGGCATAGAAATTACAAGACTTTTATAATTTAGATATGATGCTGAAACATTATCTCCTCTCATCTTAAGAAATTTTTTAAAGGTTAGAAATATTTATCAAGATAATTTTATAACTGTTCAAACATGCAAGAATAAAAAACAAAATTGGATGAGCAAAAATTTAGCTCAAAATGTTTTAGGTTGAAAATGAAGTTCCTTACAGATGATAGAGTAAGAAATAAAGTGAATTAGAAAGTATGATATAATAAACAAAGGTATTAAATAATGGAGTGCTATTATAAAGTCAGAGTTAAGATATTCGTATTAACATGAAATTTACTTTCCTTACAACATATTTCAATTCAAACTATAAAGCAATAACATGTGAAATATACAGTCCAAATGTCTATTTTCTGTAAACATGCAAAACACCAATAGTGCTTAACTGTACTGAATAACCTGAAACAGATAAATATGTACAGAAAAGCACATGAAAATTATGTAAATTCAGACCAAAGAGTTAAAACCAAGTTTTTTTATAAGCTAATAAAAACACAAAGCTGAGAAACTAAAAATGTACAAAAAACAACAAAAGGCTTTCTTTTACCATAGCATCAATTAATACTTGTTTTTATACCATTCCAATACTGCACCATATTATTCCTATGCTTCTGCCAGATACAATAATCAGTATGAAGCATTTTCATTAACCAATAAACACCAAACAGAATGTTTGAGAAAGCAAGCTGACCTACAGAGACTAAAGCCACCAATTAGTCTCACAGACAACGAAAGGTCTGATGTGTCAAAGTAAACACCGACAAAAACTGATGATTGCATGCCTAGACTATACCTACAAAGAGGCACCCAAACAGGAAATAGGATATGGACATTTCCAGTCTGTTGGTACATATTCTCTCTACTTTTTTTCACATAAAGTTTAACTTATTAGCCTGTATGTCTTGTGAAACATTGGAAATATAAAATGCAATTTATTTTAGTGCTGTTTTTAGATACTATATTTAATCTTATTTAAGATTGCACAACTTCAATATATATTTTATATTAAAAACTACACTGTAGAAAATATTTAAATATAAATGTTAAACAAATGGAAATATTTCTGTAACTTCTGAATTTCTGCTAAAACAAGTAAGGATGCCAAGTGAAATGAATCAGCTTCATTATTCCTATATACCTGTTCTTATTCTCATAAGATGTGTATATGTTAACTTAAAGAGTGGACGAGTATCAGATAAGTAACAATGACTTGTTACCAGTGAAACATTTAGTGACCTGTCACTGATGAATAAGTCTTTCCTATAACAAACAACCTAGTGTAAATAACTTACAAAAAATATGAAATCATTCATTTTGTATAGAATGTTTGTAAAACAAATGGTACTTTTTTACATTTTTGTAATCAAGTTGTTGATACAGATTTTATAATCAAAAGGTATGGAACCACAACCAAATAAAATTTAGCAAAACAGGTTTTAAATTTTCTAAAACAGCAATTAACAAATGTATTACACATTGAATCATTAAAACCCTTAAGTTACAGTCAAAATGGTTTAAATGCTGAAAAAGTTACTATTTTCTTTGAATATTACCATGAATAGTGTTCAGCAACACCCATATGAAATGCAGTAAAGTTGACCACATTTTTTGCATTATGATTTTTTTTTTTAAAGTTCTGTTTTTCATTAAATGATTCTTGGTTAATGAAACTTAATTGTATCAAACTCCTCAGAGAGGAAAAAGCAAATTTCAAGCCCTGCCACACACACAAAAAAAAAAAAAAACTTTGTTTTCACTTTTATTTAACATGTAAGTTGCATCTGCAACATATGCTTTACTCAGGTTATTTTCAGCCACTAAGCCCAACCATAAGAACTTTATGTTGCAGCAAAAGGTGAAAAAAGAGGGGTAGGGAATTTTAAATGCACATCCAGTTACTGCTGGAAACCATAAAAACTGATTGTTACCTTCCCTTCAGGAATGTTGGAAATCTACAGGTTAGCCACCAATCAGCAGAACATGTGAAGAGGAAATTCACTATTAGTAAATTTAAAATCCATATTTTTGTTCCCTTAAATTATTTAATAGATATAACATAACATTATTCTTTTTAATCTGATACATAAATATACAGAGCACTCCAATACAAAACTTACTTTCTGTTGTATTACATTCTTAAAGCAACCCAACTTTAATTTCATTTAAAATGGTTAACTGGAATATTCATAGCCACATGTATAAAATGTTATTCTATCATATTATTCCAAACATATGTTGTAGTTTCTTTACATAATTCTGTTAGCTTCTGAAATGTTGTTCATGTGCTATCACTATACATTTATCACTTCATTTTACACGTGCTTAAAACCAAATATCAGCTTCTTATAAGTACGACAAAGGCTTATATATTAAAACAATTCTAAAGTTACTTTGAAATAGAGAAAGGGAGGTCACATTTTAAAAAAATCAACACCAAATTAAACTTACTTTACGAAAAGGGGGCCATTCCTCTCCTTCTTCTGTGGGTGAATGCTCATGTTCTTCACCTTCAAAAAGACTGGAGGTGCTTAAAGTGTACATATGTTTTAGACACACACCAGAAGCATCCCAGAATCTTATTGTACCATCTTCATGTCCAGTAAGTATTAACTCTCTCACAGTTGGTGACTCTGCAAGATTTTTACCACCAGTGATTGGCCAATCCTAAAGTCATAAAAATAGTTTATTTTCAAACAAAGCATAGAAAAGCAAAGAATAATCTAAAGGATAATTGCCATTTAGAAAATATCAAACCATATCAAATATGCACTGTAACATGATACATTTTTCAAATCCTACATTTATATTTATATTTCACCACCATGAAACAACAGCTTCAATCTGCAATTCTCTTTTTACATTCCTATGACCTATTTGTCTTGAATCATCAGTGCCTACACTTCCATCCTTTTTTCAAACTATAATGGACCTTAGAAACACAAATTTAAACATTACCACATTAGAGTATTTA
This sequence comes from Tachypleus tridentatus, assembly GCF_004210375.1. Classification (NCBI taxonomy): domain Eukaryota; kingdom Metazoa; phylum Arthropoda; class Merostomata; order Xiphosura; family Limulidae; genus Tachypleus; species Tachypleus tridentatus. The sequence continues at coordinate 102,284,588 of NC_134833.1, forward strand.
AGAAAAAATTATTCATGGACAAATTATATAAAAATACAGTCATGTTTTGTGAATAACAATACCACAAGTTCTTCTTGCCAACTAAAAACAAACAAAAGTTTTATTTTTTTTTCTTAATAATCATTCAAAATGATTAAGTTCAACATGAATCAGATATGATTTTTTTTTTTAACTATATTAAACTATCAGTCTCACATTGGAGGAGTAATGGTTTTCAATTTGTTTATTGCCAGCAGCTACAATTTTGTCCCATAAATCCTGTGGTACTTGGCTGCAATGTTGGGTACAGGTTATTGCTGAAGAATGAAGACTTGCAAGATAAGGCTGACGGAATGCTGGCCATCCCTCTGTTTCCAAATCAACTGCAATAAGTTCTTCTTCCACAAGGACCAGTAATGATCCAGGGTTGTCAAATTCTGAAAAATGTGTTTGAAATAACTAAAAGAACTATTAAAGGTAAATGGATAAAAAAATACTACATACTCACTTTGAAAAAAAAAAATATATATATATATATAACATTATGCTATACTATTTATAACTTAAAATTATCACAGCTATAATTATTTCAAAGTGTTTAAATCTTTTTAGTAGTTGCAAAGAAAAATACCAAATCAACAGGTAAATTTTTTGTTTTAAAGCTACATTATTTGGTATATTAATTTTTAATTTTGATATTTTTTGGTAGTTTGATTTAATGAAAATTAAGATCACAACACAGCAAAAAAAAAAAAAAAATATATAAAAATCCACTTCAAATTTATGAATAAAGATGAGCATGGTAAAATATATACCTTTTAGTGTTACTCACACCTAGTTATAAAACTTTTGAAAGTTTTAACATGTAAATACATAATAAACATACCTTTAATTACTTAAATGTACAATTAGTTACCAGTTATATATTTAGGTGTGTTTTTCTTTTAATGTGCACAATAGGCCAATGTGAACTGTACAAATGACAGCAATTTATAAAACCTTCACATTTATCTTTAAAACAATGTTTGTCAACAATTCACTGTAGAATCTTGTGCATTTTACTTGGTAAAAGATCTTTTATATCAGAAAAATATATTTACATTAAGCAACAAGACTTTATACAACTGTAATAATCCTTTCATCTACACCAAAAACAGGACTGAAGAAACATGTTAAGAAAACATGTATTTCCAGTTTTAGCATGAACAATACAAGTAAGCTCATTCATATACATTCTTCCTCTACATATGAAAGTAAGTATTTTTTCTTCTTCAGAGGTAAAAGTGACAACTGTTTTTCTAGAATAAAGAATGCAAAAATTTCAAAATGAAGATTTTCAATGTACCAGCATCAGAAGAATTGTCAGTAATTGCAACAAAATCAATAACTTTAGAAGTAAAGTCCAGAACTTGATGATTCTCTCCTTTCATGACTGTCACAGTGTGCCGATCCCCATAACTTGCTCTTGGCATTCCTCCAGAAAATATGATAAAGTCCTCCCTGAGGTAAAGAAACTTTATTAACACACAAGCCCCCTGAGTTAATATTCTACCTACTGGTATAACTGATGTCTTTATTAAAACTATTCTCAGCTGCTCCCAGTACTTAAAATGTAACTAAGGTAGGTCACTGAACTTTTGTTTATTTAAATGGAAATGGGTAATCTACAAAGTTTCTGCAGGAAGTATATAGAAAGTTTTTAATAAATTTAAAAGAACAAATTTTAAGTTCAAACTAGAAAAAATTACAATTGGTGAGAAATTAACCAGTTCCTGTTTCCTAATTTTTCATCTTTTTACAGCCTAGTGAACATCACAACTAAGTTTACTCCTAATTATCATCATACGAGGTAAACAAATGACTCTTGAAACTTACAAAAATATAAAAGAAAGACCAATTTTTTTGTTATAAAAATGGTAAAACAATGTTTCTCAAAAATCTTAGTGACAGTATGATAACAACAAGGATAATCCCAGCATAAGTGATGGATTACCTTGGAGCTGAGATATGCAAGTTTCAACATTACTTTCTTCAATTCTTTTTTGGCAAATTACATTAACATTGCTAACTGACAATACAAATTACATAATATTTTAGGAAAAACTGTTGAAATAAACTAAATTTAGTAGTTTCATTTTGAAAGTGAAAGATTCAACCAGCCTAGAAAAGATAAAATAAACAAGTACTTACCCTCCTTTCACAGAATGCCACAACACTTTGTTCATACTTTTACAAGGAAATGGACCTGATAAGAAAAATGTTTTTTAGCATTCTCACTTTAAAACCAAGACACAAAACAGTAGATAATGGTTCATACTGAACTGCTCAAGAACTTTCTATATACCTTTAGAATGTTTTTCATGAACTTTACTGGAAACTAAAATCAACATCGAAATAAATCAGATTTGACTGAAATGTTATAAAACTGTATTTGTTCAACAAGTAAATGTAAATTAAAAAGAAAAGTCTACCTATTGCATTAAAATTAGATATATTATTATAATACTTCAAGGACTGTACATATAAATGGTTGCATGGATTTTGTTATAAATGTCAACTGATAAAGTGAATCATTTCCAACACTACTTAAAAACTTCCAGAAAAAAATCTAAAAACTTCATATTATACTTCCAGAATGACACTAAATTTTAGTATCAATGAAAGACCATCACTTCAATAATATATAGTAGTTAGCTTTAACAAAATCAAAAACAGATTCTTACCATAAGGAGTTTTTGGGTTTTCTGCAGGTTTGGAAGCATCTGCAGTACTCCACACAATGTAGCTCCCATCATTGTGAGAACTCATAAACCGTTTGCCATCCCTGTACCAGGAAACTGACTCCAGTTGCTATTTTAAGTATAACAAGTCAACTAAATGAAACATCCTATTTAACTAAAAGATAAAAATTAAAGTTTCTTAACCATTCAATTATACATGGTTATGACTGTTGCTTAACAAAACCAAAACTATATATGTACAATAAGCAAAATTAAGTATTAACAAAAATTCCAAATAAAGTCATAAATATTGAAACTTTGCCTTAGTTTATTAACCTTATTTTCAAATTTCCAATGAAAAGATAAAACCTTTACACACACACACACACACGTATGTATATTTCAATATTTAGTTAATAGGAAATATCAGACTGAAAAGAAATTGTTAAGGATATTACTTTAAAAAAAATATGTTTTGCCACAGGCCACTTTATAATCAGAGCAAATGTTTCCACATGACAAACATTTTGAAAAATAAATTACAGTATATTAAAAAAAGTAAAGCCTTAAAAATTTAAATTTTAAACAAGAAAGAAGTTCAAAGTAAGATGCTTATCACTAAATTTCAATGGTTATAAATTTTAATACCTGGCTGCCAATATATGTTTTATCTGCAGTCTGGTTCTTTTTGTCCCACAAAACCATCAGTCCACGGTTATAGCCTATTAATACATGATCTGGGTTGGATGGATGTTCAGCTATTGCTTCTACTGCTCCAGGATTAACTTTATAATCATCGGGAACACTAAATATAATTAAACAACAGCTTCACTAGTGCTGAGAAGAAGCTGGTGGATATTAAAGATTTTGTAACTACTGTCTTATAATACCAGCTTATCGGCATACTTCACAAAATACTTCAACAGTTTTTAGGCAGATTTTGTGTTAGACATATCACAGAAAACTTACTGGATAAAGCACTGATGTGATGCACCACTACAACTGTGTACTTTTTTTGTTCAAAACTAATCAAATATAAAGTTTTTTTTTTTTACTATATACTTGAAGATTTTGTCTCAAAGATTAATTGTTAAAATAAATTTGATATGCAATCAAGTGAATGATGTGTTGGTTATATATTTTGTACTTTTATAACCATACATGTATTACAACACATTCAGATGATTATCATACGACAAAGCTTTAACAATGTCAAATGACATCTCTGTGCATTAACCTATAAAACAAAACACCACTGCAGATACATCAGGGATTGTATAAATTGCTGATAACAGCTACAGAAGTAACACTTTAAAACCATCAGTCATACTGTTATAAACTCTCAACATGGAGTCAGTCAACTTGACCACCCACAAAATCATTTGGTACTTGTTATAGTTTCAATACTACCACCTTTTAATATAGCAAGTGTATCTTCAGTAGACATTACATGTCTTATACATACAGAAAATCAGATTTTGTAGTGAAGTATTTTTAATAAAGATTTGTCTGTGGATATATATAGTCATTTATGACAAGTATGAGTGCAAAGAGATTTTTTCCATTGAGATTAAAAACATTTTCCTTCACCTAATAAAATTAACTTCTGTAATCTGAAACCTAAATATATTTAGAATAAGTTTTTCTGGTAATATTTTACACTTTACCAGTTATTTTATTTACCCTAACTCTATACAAGTTTGGTCACTTTGATTGAACTCATAACCAAAGAATCTAAATTACTCTTTTTGTTATACCTGGAATGACCTCAAATAGCAACAGTATACATCTATTTATACTTGCGATGTCAAACAAACATGTAGAGTGAATAAGCCTTGATACAAATGATAAAAACCCTATTGCCCAAGAGCTTTCAAAAAGTGGACATTTCTTCTTTAGAGGCAAACTTGGAATGGTGATATAACCAAATGAGTGGGATAAAAGGAGGTGAATAATGTCATAAAGGTTATTCGGTTTTCCAGTAAATGTTCAACATATTTTTCCACGCACTGTTGTGTAATTTTAAGTACAATGTAACCAGTGACAAGTGAATTATGTAAAAATGTGGTAGGGATATTTTTGCTCCAGAATTGCCTGTAATGTGAACCTTAACTTTTCTAAAACTATTTATTTAAAATAACTTTCCACACCTGTTTGTATAAAATAATTAACTTAACAACCCTTTATCAATCAGTCTCCAGGTGTCATCTTTATTTTACTTAAACACTAATTTTATACACACACACACAATTATTTTGTCAATTCTAAACCAAAATATCCCTAACATTTTTTTACATAACTCTTGTTGTTGACTACATTGCACTTAAAATGAGACATTAACAATAGTACATTAAAAAAATACACTGAACATTTACTGGAAAACTGGATGACCTCCATGACACCACTCAACTACTTTTACATATCACTTGATTACACCACCATTCTCAGTTTGCCCCTGAAGAGGATAGGTCCACATTTCAGAGGTGCTTGAGTTAGAGTTTATATATTCTGCATCTATTTATATTTATAATTTTATTACCCTTTGCTGTCTGACTACTATTTGTGTCATTATTAGTTGTAAGTACTTGAAGAATGTGCAGCTCACGTTACATTATCAAATTACATTACCCATAACCTACTTGCATGTGTGCCTTGTGAAAATATCTTTCATTATACTGTCATTTAATTTACCTAATGTAACTATAACTAATAGAAAATTGTTTTTAGATTTAATGACTTTGTTATCAAACAATACTAAAGGCTATGAAAATTATGCTTTGCTTGAGTGATGACAGTACTATAATGAGTAACTTACATTAATATTCACACTTACTGGAGGTATGCTTAATAAATTAGAGAAGATGCCTAAAGAAAATGACCCAATTCTCACACTAGGTGAAATTCAGGTTAGTTGGTTTCTTTATATTTTGCCTTCCAAAATTATGAACTTAAAACTTATATACTATTATAGATTATTAGCTCCAATTTTATGCTATACTAATTAGTATAAAATGAACAAAAACTGGTTTAATTACATTTTGAATGTAACTCACTAAAAACCTTGTGGCATGCACAATAAAGGATGCCCACAGAAAGAGAGTGAGCAAGTCAACAATTGTCCTGTGGTTCAAATTTGGTAATTACACTTATAAGATACTAACTTGTTTAATTCTATTGTATAGTCCTTTAACCACTACTAATAACCTCAAATACTTCAGTTGTTCAGATAATATGTAACATACTGTAACAATCAATTATCCATTATTATTCAGTGAACTCAAGTAAGAAAAAGATATCCACCAACAAATAACTAGTTAGTTCACGTAATAATAATAGATAATTGAGATAGTATGTTGCATAAAAAGTTGTCAGTAAAAGGACTATACATCAGAAACAAACTGTTTACATTCCATCCCTATTAGAACTATTTTATTAATTTGATTTACTTTTCCAAACAGGTCTGAAAAGCTGTGAATTCAGTAAAGCTAATCTGCTGTAGTAGAAGTATAAATCAAAGAATAAATTAGAGCCTTGTAGTAAGAAATAAATGGTCATCTTACTTGCAAATTTCTTTTCCTTACAAAAAACAAGAGGCAAGCTTAGTAAGCCAACCATTTCCATCTCCACAGACCATACAAGCATACTTGGTACATCACTACCATAAGTAAAATTTCCAATTTTATTTATCTTGATTACGCAAAAGAGAATACATACCTTGCTGCAGTTTCAATCACTCAGGGGTAGCAGAAGCTTGACAGTACTCTATTAAACATCCCTAAGTTAATGTTTTTGTTCAAAATATGTTGTTTTGTTTCTTTTTATCACTCACCAATGTTACATTTGATTAACCCTTTAGCCAGTGGTATACTTTATTTTCTTTTGTGTGCATGCCACAAAAAGTGTTGTCGAATTACATTCAAAATTTAGTTAAACCTATGATCACTGGCAATGAAGATTGTTAGTAGGTAACATCATTCTCATCATATTTAATTCCAAAAATAAAATTACTGGATGAGATTGTTTGAAATCTGACAAAAACATTCCTCAAAGTATGTAGTTTAAAAAAAAAAAAATTAATTTGGAATTTTAACTATTTCTAATAATTCATTATCTAATGTAGTTATTTGCAATCAGACACTGAACTGTTCACCTGCAACGTGATTTTTTAAGTATAAAAATACTATTTATTATCCTACAGTTTCACATTTCCTTTGCATAATCTCTAGATCATGGCAAATGAATATCAAGTTGTTTTTTTAAGGTAAATATATACATTTTCTCTACCAAATCAATAACTAGCTATTATCAACATACATTGCAATGAAATGTTTAAAATTAAGAAATAGAAATATGTACTCATCTTTGTAGAATAGTCCTAAAATATCTTTTTTGGGTCATGCATAATTACATGTATTTATATCTTTACGAATAGCTTATTTTAATGTTTTATTTTATCTTTATTGCTTTAGTGAACACACATTAATAGGTGCCCATGGGTACTACAATGTTAACATTAGCAGAGATGGTTTAGCTTCTAGAAAGATTCAGTTTACATCTGGTTTGGATAAACTTGTTCAATGAGGAAAAGCTTAGAATATAGAAGAATCATTGCATTTCAAGTACAAATTTTAAAAACATAAATAAAATATAATTAACTAAAAGATAAAAGTAAAACCTAAATGCAACTTAACTTTCTATCAAACTAACATGTACGAGGCAAGAAAAATAGCCAAGCACTAGGGACACTTATCTCAAACAAAAAGACTTAGTGACAGTTCACTTGTATTTCAAAAAATAATTTTTTGCCTATGTTTCCTACTAGTCTGGAGAAAGTAAATGAAAAATATGCTCATACTATTGGTTATAAGCATGCCATTTAAGTCTAGAGAAAGACTGCTGCTTTGGAACAGATTACCAGAAAGGAAGAAATAACCTCCTTCTTGGAATGTTAAACAATATAAACTGAAACTAAAGTTTAGACATTGAACTTGTACTTGTTACAAGCTCATCTAGAATATCATAGAAGTACTGAGACAAAACTGAACACAAACATAAGCAATCAAATCTGAGATGTGTCAAATGCACAAGCATCACGTGATAGGAAACTGAAGTTTCAATTACTTGTTTCAGAGATTTCTTTCAAAATAAAAGAATAACTGAAATGATACAAAACTTTAAATTATACTGTACTTCTAATATACATTGATAGTAAATAGGCTTATTTAAATTTTAAATGTAATGCAGTAACATGTAAAGAAACAAAATTTAAAAATGGTACTGAATGTCATCGAGTTAAACCACTTTACTATTTTAATGTATTTCAATGAAACTAGAATTATAAAATACAGTATAATTCAATGTTTTATATTATCCAATATATTATTCCTCTATTTCAAAAACATTTGATATAAAAATCTTCAGTTTTGTTGTTATGCAGCATGAATTCAGTTAATATCTTAGTTTTGGTTTCTTCCTTTTTATATTTACCTTTGTCTCATCACCTCTTCTACAACAGATGAGTTCCTATATGTACATGGATAAATTGTAATCATGAATTTCACATAATAACTTCCAACATTCCAAGTAAAAGATTTTATTCTCCCCTTTGACAGAAGCCATGCTCACTTTCCAACTTAATCTGTTGCTAAGCAATAGCCTTTTCTAGATTTGAATGGTATGCATATAATCAATTGAAATACCATACAAACACAACATATTTCAAACCACACTCATTTTCTTCACTGATTTATATATCATTATTAACACCAATTAAGTTTGAAAATACAGATATGTCAAAAAAACATTTGAGGTGAGTATTTATCATACACAATTACCTAAACATAAAAAGAGCATTTGATAACTTGAAGAGTAACAAAAACAGTATCAAAGAGTGTAAAATGTTCATACACCTAATTTTTTTCATTGATGTTATAAGAATCGATTACAACATTTGATGACTTCACTCACTTTTGCATAATAACATCTTGATAAATGATATGATCTGTCATTTCAAATGCCTTGACATCAAGAAGATAAATATTTCCTCCCTCTGTACCAATTAACAGATGTTCTCCACTAGGCTGCAAGCAGCAGCTAGAAATCTTCTTCAACCTATAAAGACAAAGCAAGATTGTAGTATATACTAAGACTTTATCCAGATGTCATTTCTAACAATTAAAGAAATAAATTTTAATCCATAATAACATTTGTTCAGAAAAGATATATATACTCATTGTTCCCAATAAAATGAACTCATAATCAACATTACAGGAAGCAAAATCATGGTTATTAGTCATACACACACAATCTAACGTATGTTTTGCTGTTACAAAGACCTGGCCTGTGCTGTAACCACTCTTGCTAATAAAGATCTTTATCCATGTGCATTTATCTTAAAACAGAGAAAGCTAAAACAGCAGTAAGAACACAGAGCACAAAATATAATGCTACATACAGAAAGAATTACAATATTCTCTTAGTTACAAGAGAATACACACATCATTTAAATAGAGTAAATACTACAGATAATATACATATATCCAAAGTTACTTTGAAAGGATGCCACAATTTTCATATTCAAAAGAACAAACTGAAGAATGTACTCATGTCATTCAGCAAAAAAAAGAAAACCTTAATAGTTATTAAACTGTTTTCCAATTTTGGAAATAAACAATTTTACCGTGAAGAGTTTGAGAAATTAATATCCAACCCTTTAGCCATGAGAAAACAAAATAAAGTGGGTGAATATATAGTCATGTGATAAAGTTAGGACACCCTATGAAAGCCTGTGTGTTTGTGTAACATTTTTGGATATATAGATATTTAATCTCAATTTCAACAATACTGAGAGATTATAGCCTATAGGAATATAACTAAACAATTAAAACTGAAGAAAAGACTAAGATCTTCTGTAAATGTAATTCTACAAAAATGCATATTCTAACTGAGGAAAAAGTTAGGACACCCCACACCCTAATAGCTAGTGTTACCTCCTTTGGCTAAAATAACTGCAGTGAGATGCTTTTTGTAGCCATCCACCAGTTTCTGACATCGGTCTGAAGAAAGTTTGCCCCACTCCTCAATGCAGAATTCTTTCAGCTGCGAGATGTTTGAGGGGTTTCTTGCATGTACGGCCCCCATTTCAAGTCACCCCACAGCATCTCAATAGGATTAAGATCTGGGCTTTGACTCTCCATTTCTTAGTTTTCAGCCAGTCCTTGATGGATTTACCGATATGTTTTGGGTCATTGTCGTGTTGCAGGGTCCAGTTCTGCTTCAGCTTTAATTTTCATACAGCTGGTCTCACATGATCCTTAAGCACCCTTTGATACACAATAGAATTCATGGTGGATTCTAGGATTGTGAGCTGTCCAGGTCCTGCTGCAGCAAAGCAGCTTCAAACCATGACACTTCCACCTCCACGCTTCACAGCTGGTATGAGGTTCTTTTCCTGGAATGCTGTAGTTGGTTTATGCCAAACATATCCTCTGTTCTGGTGTCCAAATAATTCAATTTTGGACTCATCTGTCCAAAGAACATTATACCAGAAGTCTTGGTCTTTGTCTACATTCTCTGTGGCAAACTTCAGTCTGGCCTTGATGTTTCTCTTAGAGAGCAAAGGTTTCCTCCTTGCACACTTCCCATGCATGTTGAACTTGTGCAATCTCTTTCTGATTGTAGAGGCATGCACTTTCACATCAACAGTAGCCAGAGCCTGCTGTAGTGCCTGTGATGACATATTAGGGTGTTTGGAGACCTCTTTAAGCATCTTGCCGTCGTCCAAGCAAGTTCACCCCCGAAAGCAGACTGCAAGATGCTTAAAGAGGTCTCCAAACACCCTAATATGTCATCACAGGCACTACAGCAGGCTCTGGCTACTGTTGATGTGAAAGTGCATGCCTCTACAATCAGAAAGACCTGGGCATGTTGGCAGTTGTTTTGAAAGCCCTCACTTGTTGACTATTTTCCAAACAGTGGAATGGCCAATTTCAAAGTCTTTTGGGATCTTTTTAAATCCCTTACCAGACTCATAAGCTGCTACAATTTTCTTTCTGAAAGACTCGGATAGCTCTTTTGCTCTCACCATGTTGCTCACTCTCACTTCAACAGTCAGGAGCACACCAAACTAAATGTCTGAGGTTTAAATAGGGCAAGCTTCATTCAAGATGCTGAGTAACGATCTTCTAATCATGTGTACCTGGTGTGATACACCTGTGTGTGAGTTGAGCCATTTTAAGTGGGAATAAATGTAGGGGTGTCCTAACTTTTCCCTCAGTTAGAATATGCATTTTTGTAGAATTACGTTTACAAAAGATCTTGAAAAGTCTTTTCTCCAGTTTTAATTGTTTAGTTATATTTCTATAATCTCTCACTATTGTTAAAATTGAGATTAAATATCTATATATCCAAAAATGTTACAAAAATACACAGGCTTTCATAGGGTGTCCTAACTTTTTCACATAACTGTATTTACAAAAAAAGATACAAAAGATACTCGGTATTAAGCCACTAGCTCTGTTAGATTAGTATGTCATGTCAACAACTAGCCCGAATGTATATCTACTTTGTGCTATTAAACTCGCATTAATATCAATCCATGCATTCAAATGCAATTTAACCATAAAAGTAGCTACAGTAAAGCAATATCACTTAAACTAAACAGATGGAATCATCATTTCAGGAGTTTAAGAGGAATCACTAACTTCACTCCAGACCAAATTACAGATCCCATTTGAGTAATAATGCTGCAAAGAAACAATATAAACACAACATATCTAGAATGATGCAATATAACCAACTGGCTATAAAAATATAGTAGAATAACCACCTAACTAAACTGAAGTTGGATCAGCATTTTGCAAAACATGAAACTGGTCACTACCTGTTGAAAACAAGCATAATCATTCAAGTTAAACCTGCATAACCACTCATCAAGAAAGAATACCCGGTGAGATTGAAACAATCACACACAAATTAATGCACACAGAAAATTATCATTCTGCATTATTTTATTTATTACCAAGCAAGCATAATCTGAGACGTCAAATATGAATCAGGATTACCATTTGACTAACAAATTAGGATCACCAACCAACTACAAAAGAAAAAATACTAAGGTAAATTTAAAAGCAACCAAAAGAGGGGGGAAAAAAAACTTTTCATCACAACCAAATTAAGATCATCATTTAATTAGATAATTTATAAAGTCAGTCCACTCTAAAAAAGAATTATCACTTTAAAAAAAAGAACATAAAGACAGGAGCATAATATTGTTTATTTAAAAGTACAATCATTACCTAGTTTCATAACAGAGATTTACCAGAAACAGAAAAATATGAGAACCGTAAAATTGGTAAAATGGAATAGAATCTATGTTCAACTAGAGAAAGATTACCATCAAGACTGAAATACAAGCATGTACTTGACAAAAGTACACTGGTATCCAAAGATACAGAATATACCTTTTTTTTTTTAACACTAACTACTTTCAGAACTTTATATTTCACTTTCTGCTTCATTATAATTAAAAAATTAAATTTCATGTAAAAAGCTACAGTTGATCATCACATAATATGAAAACATGCTAATCAGATACTTCATAAAAATAGGCTCAAATCCCACTCTCTTTATTGCATTTTTGTCTGCTGTCAAATTAACCTGTGAAGATTCATTATAAAAGTGTGAAGAAGGACTAAAAGAGCAAAAATGCCCACAGGCAAACTGAGGTTGTAATAAGTCTATGTTTCTAGAAACATGCTATCTAGGCTCCGGAAACAACATCAGATGATGTGAAGTAGATCCTTCCTTGGATGACAATATCTCCAGGTGATCATTATTTGGCTCCAAATGTCAGTAGCTACAGGACCATTACAGTGTGCCAAGTAATACAAGAGCTGTCTGCTAACATCCTCCCAGAAACAGGCCAATATTTGGAATAGAATTAAGAAGGTTGGTTTCATGTTCTCCTCCTGGACAAGTAACAATTCTGCTTGACAATTGATCATTAATGAAGACTGACCTGGAGGGAACATGAAACTAAATATTATCCCTCAAGCACCATGGAACAGATTCATTACAGGAGTGTTTGTCCTGGTTCAGATAAGCATCATGATCAAAGCTTGCATAGACTTCCACATCTTTGAATGAAGATTCTTAACTGGTCTGTGATGTGATACAAAGTATATTATTCTTTTTTGATGTTGAAAAACATGTAGGTTCAATAATAATAGAGATGAAATAAAAACTATAACCCGAGCACTTTTGAAAGGTGGACCTTTCTTCTTCAGGGGCAAACTGGGAGTAGTGGTGTAATCAAAACGAGTGGTATATATAGAAGGAGTTTACTGACATAATCTCTGTCAGAAAAATAATTCTATTCTATTCTTTGCTTATTTTTCATGTAATATGAAAGCTGAATTTCCTAAAACTTACTATTTGTTTAAGACAATTTTTCATACCTGTGTTTATAAATTGCTTAGTATAACATCTTCAACAGTCTCCAGGTGTCACCTTTATTTTACTTGAACACATTTCTAACTTCAAATATCCCCAACATCTTTTCATATAACTCTCACCATTGGCTTCATTGTACCGAAAATGAAATGCTTAAAACAGTACAAAGAGAAATAAGTATTTCCTGGAAAACTTGATACCTCCCCCTCATATATACATATACGAAAGTGCTCAGGTTAGTGTTTTTATTCCATCCTTTTCTTTTCAGAGGCATTGTTGGCTCTAATTAATTTTCATTAGACAATAACATATGTCCACATAGGAATCAGTTAAAGAATCAATAATTTGAAAGAGAAGATACTGCCTTCATGGACTAGGTAACAAGTTCACTAGCTCTTAACCCTTCTAAAATACTCCTTTGTTGCTCCACAGAGACAGATTTCCATTCATAAGGCACCTCCAACAACTCTCCAAAAGCTCACGTGCCCTCATACAAGGTTAAAATTTGTTTCTTTCCAACATTACCTCATTTGCAGCATGAAAATACAATATGAAGTATGCACTGCTGTAAAAGATCCTCAAATCTCTTATTGGGACTATTTTGCTAATTAAATTTGATGCTAATTCTTTTTGTAATTCCTTATTTCATAGTTAAACATAATCAGACACAAAGTTAATACTTTGAATTTCTACATGCATCTATACATTATATAACAGCTCTCCTCTATCCAAATGTTTAAGACATTACTTAAACCTTTTCCAGCCTGGGCACTTTGAACATTTCTCCATTTTGAAAAATCATTTGTGAAGTACCTCCATAAATTTCATCCAAAATATTAAAGTTAATGAATGTTGAGATTTTAAAAATTCTTTTCATGCAAATGGTGTTAACATTTATTCTGAATGAATTGACTAACCCTTTCCAAACATGTCACTGGTGAGAGGCCATGTTATTGTGTTTGTTGACTTGCATTCAAAATTATACTGAATTACTATTTCATGAATTTATGTCAACAAGTTTGGTACAATTCAGTTTTAGTATCATACATCACTCAATTTTTAATTTAAAAGCAAATGATAAAAAAAATTGTGTGTGTCATGTATGTTGAATGTAGCACTGGTTCAAATTAGATGCTGTAATGTCAAGATACAAAGTCTATAGTTTCATTTGAATTAGGGACTCATATTACTGATACTGGAAAGACAGAATATAAAACAAGATGCTCACTTCTTTCATATGTACCGAGATCTCACGTATTCAATCAAACTCAGTAGTCCCACTCACATTTTTATATTTTTGGAAATGGTACCTTAAACACACACACACACACACTTCAATATACAACATGCGAGTAACCAATCAAAAGTTCCAAATTCATAGACATTTAAAATATCAGGATCTCATCTTGTTCTTTCAAACCAAGATTTCAAAGAAAAAGAAATATATTCAACTGTATATATAAAAATCTAAGAAAAATTTTTTGTTTCACATCCTGCATGTGCAAAGTGTTAAAAGGCTTAGCAACCTACATCAAGCAGTAACTGAGTACAAGAGCTGTGAGTAGAAGAGACAACTGCTTTCTTGACTTCACTTACTGTTCTACATTGCAAGAATAACAAGTTTAATAACTTAATTTCTAAAGAGTAATAATCTGTACACATATATAATGTATAATAACTGAAATTTACAAAATACGACTACTAACATACAGTCAAGGCATATCACTTTGTAAAGGCTAAAAGTTTTATATTATTGGCTAAGGTAACAAGAGTGCATGTGTGCCACACTACATCCATTCAACAACACAATCTTTCCTTACCTTCCTTCTAATGAGCAAGACTTCACTTCTGCCAAATAAGACTCTCCATTATTAGTGTTGATTTCCCACAAATGAAGAGAATTATCATCACATAAACTAATAAGACGACCCTAAAATTAACCACAAATTTGTGTTAGTAAACATTTTAAGATGAAAAATGAAAAATAACAGATGGAAATAAGTAAAATATCTTCTAGACTTCACTTACTAATTCTCAAACAAGGTGTTATCACTATATAAACTAATAAGAATCCTAAAAATCAGCATACATTATTTTTTGACAGTATAGATTATTTCACCTCTCACTCAAGAATTAAAATGTATATTGGAACAACAACCCCCAAAAATTCTTTTTACAGATGACCATTTAATTGAAACACTGGTTACAAACAGTATGCGACTAAATATACTTTCTTACTTAAACATATTTACATTTCCACCATAGACATTTTACTGCAGCAGATGAATAATGTTATTCAACATATTTAAGGATTTACACATTTGAAATATATTGATGCAATAATATTTTTCATTAAAATAAAAATACACTTTTCTTGCCTGATTGGGGATGAAAAACAGTTTGGTGACAGAGCATCCTTCTTCATGCTGTCCATAGAATTCAACTCCTGGAAAACCATATCTAATAACTTAATGTAAGGGTCATTCAATTACATGTATAACATATTCATGACAAATTATTACTTTCTTCTACGCAACGTTGCCAACAATGTGCACTACGTGGTGCTGACCAAAATATAAAATATTACAAGTTACTTGCTTATCACTTAAAAAAAAAAACTTGTCATTGATATTTTGCAAAATGGATTGGTGTTTGTTTACATGATAATACTGTAAAGTATACTTAAAACCATGATATAACTAAAATAAAACAAAATTCATCAGATTTGCTTATAAGATTTGAAACTGCATTTGATTCACTTGAAAATTAGAGGAAAAATAACAGAAACTTTAATAATAATAAAAAAAGAAACTTGTGTGTAAGGTCTGCTGCAAAAAGACACTGACTGGTGAAATGTATTAAAACTTTTTCTCTTTCTCTCCGTACGTACAGTTATCCTGTATGCAGGGTATGAACAAGAAAACAAAAGTGAAGTTGAATCTACTAACTTCAAAAATGCAATACTACTGAAAATCTGAGTGTTCTAGCTTTCTCAACACTATATTCCAAAACTACTAGCTTTGCTCTAATTTCTAATACACCACATTATCCTTCTAATTCAGCAGGTCACTTTAATGATGAAAAAAATGTCAAAACTTGGTGATACAAGTTTAATAAATAATACAACATGCCAGCCAGCTGTAAGAAAAGATAAGTATGACCAAGCCTATAACCATGTTTGGCAATTCTGTAGAGCAGGTTTAACAGTTTAAGGTTAGATACCTCATGCTAATCTCAATCTCTTAATCAAATACACCTGCACTAAAATGTTATGAATAAAAATAAATCCAAACACTAAGTTACAGGGTGCTTTTGTTTAAGGTTTCCAACTACCCTCAAGGTCTTTTGGCAACAATTGAACTCAAAAAACCAATGAAAGTTAAAATCTTTGTCATGGTCTACATCTTAACTTCCCGAACCATTACGTTTGTGTCTAACAAGAGGTTATCACACCCCAAGAACTATTCAAACTGGGTAAATGATTAAGTTAATTACCTATGTATATGTTTAACTCAGTGAATAACCTAGCATTACCTGTGCAAGCTGTTAGCCCAGAACTGGAAGATGATGCTTTATTTTTTTGCTGGTTTACAAAGATTCTTATTGATAACATTGTATTGCAGGTTAAATTAAAGGTCTTGTTCGGTATGACAAACCATATCCGAAGTGTTCAGGATGGGGATGTTATGTATTTGGTTCTTAGATTACTTTAGTGTTTCAAGAGTGATGTGCCGTAAAGTTAAAGTAAAACAAAACTAAAATTTTCTAGCCCAAACAAGGAAAAACCATTAAGAACTTGAGGAATTACTCTTGCAAGCAAAAGTGAATACTACTTCTGTAACTTAAAAATAGCCATTCCAAGAGGAAATTATTCCACCATATAATGAGCATTGAGGTTTTAGTCATTGTAGTGAGTACAAAAAAAAACTAAAAATTACTTCATTCTTGAATTAACAAGAAAATAGTACCTTAATTATACCCCTATATCTTCTTGTGCCTTTGAAAATAATAGTCAGAATGATAGTTTGAATAGTAACTACCTTTCAGTTTATTCATATTATAATCACTGAAACTCTCTCAATTGTATTCAAATGCTGTCCAACCCTGAAAGGCCAAACAAGTAAACAGAATGGTATATTAATACTTGTGTTGTATGCACAGCTCAACAATGGACCATGTGTCGTTCTTGTAAAAAAATGGTTCAGCTTAATTACCTGGACTTTATTCTACCAGTAGTGGGCATGTAGTTGATGCACTAAATAGATTTTTGCCACTTTTGCAGAGTGCACACCATTTCCAGTATTCAGTGCATGTATGACAAAATACAGTCAGCACACATACTATACCAAGATCCTAGATAGATGGTTCACCAATAGATAGTCAAACAGTTTTGCAACATAATTCTCTGGCAAACTAGACCACTTCTTCCCACCTTTCAATCACTAGAGTTGAAGACAGCTCAGAGCAGAGAAACTGTACTGAAACACTCTGGCGAGTCAACTATTTCCTCATTATGTATGTATTGTTGGGTATATTCTTTCTTGTAAGCATGGATTTCCCATGAACAGCAACCAAAGAGTGCCATGTAAGTACTTGAATAGTTGCCATATTTGTTTAAGGCATTTTAAAAAAATTATCCATCAAGACCAGTCTTATGGAGGTTATAGGACTTTCTTTGTGACAACAGAAACTTTACATTCAATGTCTTTTACTCATGGTATCAGGGTGACTCTGCATAGCAATTACTTATTTAGTGGTGATTTCATGCTCTGCTGCCCTATTCATATAAAAATTATGGAAACATTTTATAACTGGATGATTTGTTTGTATTTGACCTCTTAAGTTTGAGATTTTTGTACACTTCCTTCAATTGAATCAACTGAGCATTAAGAATGGATTCATATATACGTTACTATAGAACATGTAAAATTTCCACAAAAATAAAACTATCACAGGCCCATGTTATTAAAGCTTTATTAAAAGTGACATCTAGTATAAGGTGTTACAGTATTAACAAAGATTTTGAAAATATGCAAGAAATGTATAACTTATAGAATTTTAAAAGGATGGTCAAGATTTGATTTATATTCCATTTGTAAAAATTGGCAACTATGGGCTATGGCAATACTGTCAACAGTGAATACAACACTCAACTTTCGCAGGAGCAAATTGGTCGTATGTACATGTATATTCAACACCAATAAATATAACTTTGGTGGCTATATAATGCAATCATAATAACTATTTTACTACAGTTAATAATAAAACTGAATTTGTTTACTTTAACTCTTAGCAGTTCTATCAGCCAAATCAGTAACTCGGTTGTGTAAAACCCCATTTAATGAGTAAAACTATTTGCAACAATGTTAGCTAGTCAAGTATGCATTGGAATTTGCACTTAAACACTAATATTGAAAATATTAATTCTAGGAACCATATATTATTCACTTAAAAATTACTGTATTTTTTATTTTATTTAATGTTTTAATGTGCAATATCAAATCAAACCAACTGTTACCACATGTTTAACAGAATAAATGTAAACAAATTTTGTAGGATAGCTTTACCACTGGGCACAATACTACTGAAAACTACCCTTTTCTCTGAGTTTTGTATTATCTGATCTCTATGTAAATCATGTGTTAATGAGGTACCATGTCTGCCATGTTACAATAACAAAAAACAAAGAGTAGCTGTAAAAGTAATAGTTAAAATTTAAATTTATCAGTTAGAACTTTAGCATTAAATTATAAAATTCACAATATTTTGTGTCAGTAGCTTGTGAAACATAAATGAACAAGTCAAATAATTTAGTTTAGAAACCTTAATAGTTTTTAAACACCAAGCATTTAGAAACAGTAAACTGTATCTTTTCTATAGTGGACAATAATTCAGAAATGATAAAAATAAGAAATATTTTAATACAACTTTCTATTCTGAGTGTACTTGTACATAAGGTGATGACATAGCGTGTCTTATTTCAGATGATCAATTTGCAAATTTTAATAACCATGGCCTGTTTCAAATCCATTTTTATAATTTACCAATTTAAAGAGTTTGAGCTTTAAAATAAGTAAAATATAAGCAAAGTTAGAAACATTTGTGATAAAATGCAATTTATGATATAATGTTTGATGTCACAAAAATCCTATTTCACAAACAAGCACAAACTAATGGTAAACTGTAACTTTTTAAAAAGTATACACCTGTAACAATAATGGACATGCATTACTATTAATTTCATATCTCACTCAGTTGTCTAAACACAAAGCAATAAGGATACATCCTAATGAATCCACTGCGGGTCCCTATAGCTATCAAATTCAATTTTGGGTCCCAGGCAAATGCACTTGGTCGGTGGGTAAAACCATGAGGAATAAGCTATAAAATGAGTTATATTAATTCAACAGTAAATTAACAAGTAAATCACTAACACCTTCAAATATTTGTGAATATTAACTTTTCTTTAATAATTCAAGATTAACTGATATATAATACAATGAATTACACATACAAGATCAACTCTAATTGATGCATATCAATCCCAATTTCAATATTTGAAAAATTATACTTTCCACTCATAACTATAAGAGTAACAAAAAACATTTTGTAAATGCAAGATGATGTAGGAATGGCAGTACCAAAGAGAATACATACAAGAATATAGCCATGACACAGCTATAAAAACAGATCAACACTACATGACTTTCAACATTAAACTTTAATGTTACGCTGTATAATGTATACTTAACTTTAATATTACTATGGTTGAAAGTTACATTAATGACTGTTGGTATGCAGTTTGTTTCTCATAACATGTTCATGACAGGGTAGGCATCAAAAGCCTGGAACTTGTATACAAAAAAAAAAAAAAAAAAAATCAAAATAGGTCTTAACTGTTAGACTCTTATTAATAAGTCAAACTGACTGTCCTCATGTAATAAATTTTAATACTGAAAATCATTTAGGAATAATTTATTGAATGCATTTTTTTTGGTACAGCTATGTTAAACATCATTTTACATTTACTACATGATTTCTATTAATTGTGAAAAGCAATCAACAAAACCCTAAACATACTATAGAAATATAATGAACTTTTCTCTGAAGAAGCCAAAAACCTAATGTCTGCAGAATGTTACATTCCTAAATTTATAAGAATCACATTTCTTTAGCATCTTAATAAATTAATATATGCCTATTTGTTAAGTCATTTATTTCTTTATACATGAAATATTAAGAATGGTAATTCCTACTACAAGGTAATGTGTTTATGACAAATTAAAATAATGAATATCTAAGCAATACAAAACAGAAATTAAATAGCACAAACTGACTTATGAAAAATGTGGTTTACAAATATCCAAACTATACCATAAATACTTTCTTGGTAACTAAAGTTTTAGTTCACTTTTCATATGATAATGTTAATAACAAACAAGATTCAGTCCAAAAAAACTAAAAACATGATAAATACACCACAGTTTTTATTTCCACAAGTTAAGAATGAAGCAATTTGATGCAAGTAGTGAGAGATGAACGTATCATGGGTTGTCTACTTGAAAAAGTACCTCTAAAAGACAACAAAACATGTTGAGAGTCATAACAACAGCAAAACAGTAAAATGTGGCTTATTGTGATCTAAGTGTTAGACAGACAACACATTTGTGCATCATTCCCAGATAAAAGAAAACAATGAGTTAAAAAACTGTGACCAATGCAAAGTCTAGTTAGGAGAACTGAAACGGTAATGGAGAAGGAAGTTGGAGTTGGTGATGCTGTGGATGCCACAACTAAGACAACAAGGAAAGAGCTACTAGAAGGACTGAACATGAAGTGTCAAGGATGAAATATCACCCAGAGAAGAAGGAAAGGATAGACATTATGTTGTTCCAACCTTGAATGAAATAACCCATACTAAAAGCAAGACAAGGAACAGGAGACCAATACTTATGGTAAAGAAATCTAAAGAATACTCCACCAAAATCAACATGCCTGGAAAACAAACAGATCAAAAAACAACTGCATTAGAGAAGTGTTGTCTGGAAAGGTTAGTTGGTTGGTTTAACATTTGATGGAGCAAAGCAACTAGGCTATCTGCACCAAACATCCAGTAATAAGTTAAAAGTAAAATTTTTAAATTTGTAAAAAGGAACCAAGGTGAAGCAAAACAAAGTTTAATTTTTAAATTAAAAACTTAGCATTAAATCCAATTTTTATATCCAGTTTACAGCAGTAAGAGACAATGTACAGTAATACAAGCTTTAAAGGACCTTTCCAGTCTTGGTTTGAGTTATTTGCTTTGATGACCATTTTCTAATTTCACATCAAACTAGTTGTACATTAATTCACAAAAAGGTATCATATTAAAAAAAAAGTATAATTTATGAATTAAAAATTTAAATAGCATTAAAAAAGTCAATGGCCTTTAAAAAACTAAAAACATTTGGAAGATGGACAGTTTCACCATCGCCAATGACACTATCCAACGTTATGGATAAATTTTGGGACAAAACATATCTAAAATGGTGTCGTAACAATTGTAAGACATTAAAATATGGCCTATTGTGACCTCAGTGTCACACAGACAACACATTGGTACATCAGTCCAAGATAAAAGAAAACAATGAGTTAAAGAAACTGATCAACGCATAATCTAGTTAGGACAACTTCCTCTTTCGGATCCTTACAGAAGCGAGACAGCCAAACACAGCCCTGAGGGACTCCAAGTTCCTGTAGAAAAGAAAGGGAAGGAGTTGAACCCATTTGAACTTGGAATGGCCTGTCCATTAAGAAAAAAAAATCAACAAAAATGGACAAATAGCCATGTAACCCATGCAAATGAAGGTTTCACAAAATACCATACCTCCAAGTTATATATTAAGCCTTCTCAATGTCAAAGAATATTGATACAAGATGTTGTAATTTAAGAAAGGCTTCTCTGATTGATGTTTCAAGTCAAATCAGGTAGTCCATTGTGGAGCACTGTCATCGGAACCCACGCTGGGTGGGGGAAGAGGATGGTGTTTAATTTGAGGAACAAAACAAGATGAGCATTAACCATCCTCTATTAGGTCTTACAGAGACAGCTCGATAAAGCAATTGGATGGTACTTTGAAGGAATCTTGGGATCATTCTCAGGCTTAAAGAAACGACAATAGCGTGGCACCAGCCATCAGGAGAAACATTCTCCTACCAGATCCGGTTAAAAACAATCAGAAGAATAGCAAGAGAAGCAGAAAACAAATGGTGCAGCATTTCATAGTATACATCATCAGGTCCAACTGATGTACTGCCAGACCAATGAAGGGCCTGTTTGACTTCCACCAGTGTAAATGGACAATTACAATCAGAGACAATCAGCTCAACAGGAAAGAGGTGATCGATCTACCCGAGTCTTGATGGCTAAGAAGGTAGAGGAAAAAGCAGAAGTGCTAGATACCTGGCAAAAGCTTTCACCTAGAGTATTGGCGATGCTCCGGGTATCAGCTACTTCCTGGCCATCAGAGAGCTGGATCGAGAGGGGAATGGAATTATATTACCCACTGACCTTTCGAATCATGTCCCATATGACTTTGGAACTGGTGGTAGAAGATATGCTGGTTGTGAACCTAATTCAAGATTCCTTCTGACTTTGACGTCTTACTGACCAAGCATGTGCACGGGCCTGCTAATGTGGTGTGAGAGTGTGGGATACCTATGAAACATATCCCAGGCCCATTTTTGAGCCTTCCATGCCATATGAGAAGCAGAATTCCACCATGGATAAGGATATCATGGAAAACTTGTTGAGGTTTTAGGAATACACTGAGCAGCTGCCTGTATAATACAGTCAGCTACTGCTGTCACACAGTCGTATATTTAAGAAAGGCTTCTCTGATTGATGTTTCAAGTCAAATCAGGTGGTCCATGGTGGAGCACTGTCATCGGAACCCACGCTGGGTGGGGGAGAGGATGGTGTTTAATTTGAGGAACCAAACAAGATGAGCATTAACCATCCTCTATTAGTTCTTACAGACCTGGTAGTGGGATGATGAAGTTCTATGAAAGCAGGGAATGAGGGTCAATTTGTTTGATCCAGCTTCCACCATTACACATGGGTCAGGTGGCATCGACCACAGACAGACTCTCTCAAAATTATAGGAAAATAATCACTGCTTTGTAGCTTATTTGCAGCTCTCCATGAAAAGTGGGAGAACAGTGAAGGGGAGCAAACTGAGAGATCAATAGCAGTAAAGAACAGACTAAATGCATGAAAATAAGTATAAGAACCAGTATTGAAAAGAAAAAGGTTGTAATCAGAGAGTATATGCACTACAGAGTGACTCCTATCAATATCAGCACTCCCCAGAGGGGATGATATCCATTAAAGTTCCCCAGGATTAAAAAGGGAGATGGCACTGTTCAACGAGAGCATCAACGTCTGATTGATCATAGGTCTCTGCAGGCAACAGGTAGAGAGAACAATCAGTAACGTTATGACTCAAGGTAATGTGTATGGCTGCAGCTTCCAAGTGTGCCAAGCAGCAGAAACATGGTGGGCACACACTGATCAACCAACCATGCCACTCCTCAGTGCACTCATCCATCACACAGCCTGTCATTTCTTTACAAAGAAAACGGCCAAAAGGTGACTGTATCGGAAGGTTTCAGAAATGTTTCTTATAAGAAAAGACATACAGGGTGGTAGGAAGCAATTAGTGATTTGATATCATCCAGATTAGAACAAACTTTGACAGTTCCATTGTATTAAGGTGACCATTTTTATTTGTGTGTAGGCAAACTTGGTGGAAAGCCCTTCTGTTTACAACCACACCTATTTTCTTTACTATTTTTATTCGTGAGGTCTGTTGACCTCCATGGATCTTGCCCCAGGTCAATTGGACAGGTCTTCGCATTTAGAAGAGAATTTCAGTAACTCAGGATGTGAACAAATGATTGTTTTGTATCTTGGGGTGGGAGAAGAAGATGTACCTGAGGAAATACCTGTATCTGGAACCACCAAAGGAAGTGGATATTGGGGTTTGCTGGAATGCATGTTAGGGACAGAAATGGGTGTTGAATTTGATTCATCAACTTTTTTAACCATGGGGGTCTAAATACTTTTCATTTGGTTTGAGAATAATTATTTTGGAGGCATGGAGAAATTCATCTGCACTTCCACTTTAGTAGTGGAACAAAGTGCAGCAGCACACGTCCGAGATGAAGTGGTAGACACCAACTTTCAAGCCTCAGGATAAGTAATGTTATGAATCATTTTCAAATACTGCACCTCTTTTTCTTCCAACCATTTAGGACAAGAAACAAAGTAGAACAGGCAAGAGCCATTGCAATTTATGCAATAAGGGTCCGTATCACACTCAAACATCATGGACGTTGCCACCGCAACAAGCACACGTCAAGAAACCACGACATGATGTCTTCGGGTGACCGAACCACTGATACTGGAAACATCTGAGAGGGTTTGGAATGTATGGCATTACCTTGCAATTAAGATAACCTGCCTTGATAGTGGCAGGTGGATGCAGTGATGTAAATGTCAGAATAGGGACATTGGTCGGCATTGTAATTCCATATCATATCACCACAGTGCATGTATATTTACTGGTTAAAAATTTGTGTACATACAACATTCTGAAATCCTATTACATATGCACACAGATATAGTTTTAGGATATTTCATTGTTTAACACTAAGCATTTGAGAGAATTTGGCAATAAGTTGGAAAAATTAGCTATTAAATGTTGCCCTTTTCATTTTGCTCTCAAGTCAATTGAGCATGTAGTTTCTTAAAACACATGGAAGCATGTAGTTACATGTAAAAATAAATAACGTACCTTGTTGTATGAAAACAATTCCTTCTGAAGTTTTTGTCTCTCTGCACTAACATGGTGCCCTTTTCCTCTGATAAATTTCAGCATCTTTCCTCAAAGTAGTCCTGAAATAGAATATTTTCCTATTAAAAGTAAACAGTGATTTTATAACAATACAACTGTGATAAATAAGGTAAATAATATTGATGTTGAGTACACTACATTAAAATGATTTTAGTTACAGTTCATATCTTCAAGTCTGGTCAAACTCTACCTGAGAACAGTCACCTTGCAGCATAGTTTCAATTTCAAAAGGTTCCATCACAAGACTGTCACATCCAAATCACCCCACACCTCCATGTTTTTTGCAATACTTCATCTAGCATTAGAAGAATGCAAGTTCCCATGCACCTGTTTTGACTAATTGCACATAAATTCATATGCTGAAGATTTAGCAATAAATTGCTGGATGCCAAGCATATCAATTTATGTGCGATTAGATATTGATTGTTTCATTCTG
Source organism: Tachypleus tridentatus (assembly GCF_004210375.1). Lineage (NCBI taxonomy): Eukaryota > Metazoa > Arthropoda > Merostomata > Xiphosura > Limulidae > Tachypleus > Tachypleus tridentatus. Next base: position 102,310,072 of record NC_134833.1, read on the forward strand.
CTTAAAATTTATGATGGCTGAACAATCTGTTGATGAAGTAATCTGTATATATGTGACTTGCATAATTTTTTCAGCCAAAGATCTTTCTTCATATGTGCTACACACTGTTGCATAGGGAATATGAATGTCTTGCCACTGATGTTTGCATTCATAGATTCTTATTTGCAATAAATATTTTTTTGGGTGTCTAGGTGACTCAATGTCATTAAGTACATAGGATATCCCATCTTGAAAACATTAAATCCCTAATTTTAAAGCATAAATTCAAATATTTTGTATTGGAAAGCAAAGTCATGAGCTCTTCCAAAAGAGATAAATTTTGTTTGCATCACACTACCTATGAACACCAAACAATATCAAAATGTAGTTCACATACAAACCATTGTACCACAGCTTTACATAAATTATGGCTGTCAAGTGACTTTATAAAATGCTTATTAAAAAGCATTTTACTAATACAAATCTAATAGCTGTATGTGTAACATCATCCCTGTCTTTATTGTTTACCCAGATTTCAACTCCCTAGCACAATAAGGGTAATGTTATGCAAACACATTAGGACTCACATAATATGACAAGCAACTCTAGAAAACTGATTATTGTTTCATATCACTTTTATTACTTCAAAATGCACAGGATGTTGGATACTTTAATAATTATTTTTCTTTCCATAGTAAGAAAGGGTAATTTTGATGAAATGCAAAGTGACATTTAGTAATTTATTTACTTTTATTGGTCATAAAGTGTAGTATCTAGATTTTCTTTTTTTGCACCATCAACTTGAATAATTTCCTTCACATAACTATAAAAATCTATTTAATGTACAGATATATTCACAGTTAATTTGATAAGCTTACACATGCTGTAGATGTGTCAATAATAGGTAATGATCAAGATTATGGAATACACAAAAGCACACTGTATGAGCTGGTGTCAAAACTAATCAAAGCCATTAATTTCATAATTATTTCTAATTAAGTTTGATTATCACTACATACAGGATGCTACGATTTCAGTCCATGTTTGATACTTATATTGCTTCTCCAATTAAGCTGAGTTTTGTAATTTTTATTTAAAATAATAGTTGCTTCCAAAAATACATTCCTTCCAGAGAAGTTACAGGTCAAAGACGTGATCTCATTTGTTGACCTACATCCAAAATTGTATTCAATTACTATTTTATTAATTTATAATCACTAAGTTTGGTAACAAGCTGCAAATTATAATTCACCTTTTCATATACTTTTTAATTAAGAAATTAATGTATAATATATTAAAAATGCACCTAAACATCAATTCTGTGTCACGTGGTATACTGAATGCAACACTGGTTCAAATTAGATGTTTGTGATGTCAAAATATAAAGTCTACAGTTTTGTATGAATTAGAAACTCAAACTACATATACTGACAAGACAGAATACAAAATAAAGACCTTTTATCGTTTCTATTAGGTTGTCCACAAAATGTCATTTCTGAACTGCGAAGTTGGGAGAAGTATAAACTAGTGTTGTAAAACATGCTTTAATCAAAATAAGCACCATTTGCATCAACACACTTCTGCCAGTGTGCAACATTGCTGTTTATGCTCCTACTGTAGAAATCAGAGTTTATACGGTCAGTTAACTCCCTAAAAGCTTCTTCTGCATCTGGCTTGTTTTGAAAGCATTTACTGTTCAAAAAGTTATCAAAGTGCTTGAAAAAATTAAAATCTGTAGGAGAAAGGTCTGGTAGAATGAAGGTGATAAGGCTGAACCTTAATTCCCAATTCATTCAAATTTTTGAAGTGTCATCTTTGACAGGTCTCAAAATGCCAATTTTGTTGACCATCAGTTAACTCATGCAGAACCTACTCATCCAACTTATACCAATACTTGCTGAGCTATAACTATATTTAATGAAACAGTGGTTCCAATGACCTCTTTCTCTTTTTGGAGATGGTCCATTATATATATACACAACATATAAGTAACTAATCGAAAAATCCAAATGTCCCCTCATTGATTTTCTAAGTCATTATCAAATATAAGTGTCTTCTCTTTCTTTCAAGACAAATCTTTGTGCAGCAAATTAAATTTAACCCATTCAAAACTTCATTTTTTTTTTTAGAGAAATACAGCTTAGTTACTAAACTTGATAAATTATAATGGAATTATATGGTATTGATGAAGTGTTATTTTTATTTACTGTACCATGTTTAAACAAACATAAGTTTATGAATGTTTATAAATACATAATTATATATATATGCACATACATACATAGACAATGTATAACAACTGAAACGTGATTGTACTTTATAAAATACTAGACTACTAAAACACAGCTGAGACAGGGCCACTTTTATATTATTGGATATGGTAACAATGCACATGTTCTTCACCACTAACTTCTGTATTATTAATTACACACAGCTAAAAGTTTAATATAATAAATATATAAATTCATTATGAGATTTAAGTTTTTTTAATCTAACATTTATATTTTGATGTTATAATCTAATCATTCTAGAATGAGAAAAGCAAAACTCACTTGTTTTTTGTTTTTTTTTAATGGTGGTTACAAGTTCAGTCAAAACAACTGGGCCCATAAAAAGATATCTTGGTGAAAATAACAAAAATATAGTCTTGTTCTTCTGAAGAAACATTTGATAAAACTATATGGATATCATAAGGATTTTAAAATGTGAAATGAAAATTACTTTGGATGTTGAACAGGCAACACATGAAAAGAAAAAAAAGGCAACAAAAAAACACTTCTTACCAAAACTTAAGACTATTTTAAAAATCTGGTATCTCACATATGAAAGTCTAGTAATAATGTGTATTGATAAGTTTGATAATTTTGTGAATGCACACTTACTAATTTAAGAGTAATAACAAGAAAACTACAAGTACAAAATGGTTATAAAGTCAGTCCCAGGGACTGAGCCAATGCTGAAAGTTAAACTCCTGTAAAGCACTAGCTTCCTCTACTGATAACAACTAATTCAAATCACCTATACTGTTACAAAAACAAAATTATGCTAACTAGAGCCTAGATTGTCTTTCTAAAATTTTAAAATTGTACTATTTCATACTGTTATATTCAGAATTGGGCACAAAGAAATCACAAGTTATCAGTAACCCAAATAATATTCTAACTTTTGATAATTTTTTTATCTATTTCTTAAAATTTAAATCTAACATTCTTACATGTATTAAGATATGCCTGACATCATCTTAGTAACTGCTACTATGAGTCCTTTCCAGTAAATCAGTATCCATTCATGAATAAAACCAAAACTGTTTGCTATTGCAAATTAGTAACTTGTGATTTATATAGACAATTACCTTTTAAGTTGTATACATGTTTATAAATGTACCCTTAAATTCTATTAATTTCATTATTAGCAACAGAGCATCACATAAATGGCTTGAATAATTTATCCACCACTACGTGATGATCTGTTTCTTCAGTTGCTCTATTCTGTTAGTTCCCATTTATAAAAAATAGTTTATAATTCAAATCTTCATATTAAAGTTTAAATTTCAAAGCAAATTATGTAAATTTTCAACCTTCATTTTTCTTTATCATGTGGAACTTCTCTTCTATGAATTGCTCATCTGAAGTACTGAGGTTAGTCTTGGGTTCCTTACTTTAGAAAAAGCATTAAACTGTTGGAAAATGTTCAAAAGAGATCTAATAGAATGACAAAGATGAAAATACTACCATACTGAAAGAGGGTAATGTCTCTCTGTTTCTTTTCAAAAAATTAGTTAAGAGGATATCTGATTCAGGTATTTAAAATTGATTGTGTTAATACAGTTTTTTTTTATTTAATGGTGAGAACTGTTAGAATAGGTGATAAGTGACACAAATACAAGTTTTGGCAAGGTAGGAGTCACCTTCAACTATGAAAGCCTTATTTTTCGAGAAGGGAAATTGACGTTTGGAATGGGTTGCCTTCAAATGTAGTTAAAGGAGTTCATAGGACAGTGTGATAAATATTTGAATTATAATGGCTGGTTTTGAATTTGCTTTTGTGGATAGGATGTCCTAGATGGGCCTAAAGGTTCCATTTACTTCAACCATGTTTTGTTTTTGATATTCTTTCAACCCCTATTTAAGACTGAGTTTTAAAACAGATTATTAATATATATTTATACTGTTAAACTGTAACCTTGGTTTAATCGCCAGTCTTCTTGATTTACTGAGATATGAGCCACAAGTTAAAACTACATATCATATACTCCAACCAAATCTTATCTTTCAGAAAATGTAGTTTTCTCTGAGGTTTGTTGTTTGATTATTTGTAACTATAGAAAAAAAGATTAATTTACAACACTTCTTGCTTACTCACTCTGATAACAGGGTTTGAACTGTGCTGCCTGTATTTTCATCAATCTTTACTTGCAAAATAGATTTTTTTATAAACCATTATAGCCTAATCAGAAATATGATAAATTATAATATTTATAGAATATTGAATTATTTTGTGTTATTATTTTGTTCTAAATTGAGTACTGCAAATGAAAAAAAAACAAAAAACATCAAAGTACTGACAACATTATGAAAAACTTATCTTCCACCAAGACTGACTGCAAAATAATACTGGTCTATATGTAACTATTAAATGTTTTTCATATATATTTTTATTTATTGTTATAAAAGTAAATAAAATGTAAGAATTAGAAACCTGTCATATTAGATTTAAAAAAAAATTAAATGAGAAATAAAACAAAATTTCTCCATAAGGTCTGCAGCTGAATTGTTCATACATGATGTAATTCAATAAACGGAATACTAAAGCAATTAAATGGAAGAAGTTGTGAAAACGTTAGAGGACTAAAGACTTTAGGATAAATAACTGCAGCTATTTCAGTATAAAAGCCATTCTAAAAATGGAAAAAAAAAGTACAAGCCAAGGATAACTTCTGTTATGAAATTAAGATTTCCAAGTAAGAACAAAGAGAGGAAGCCACTTGGCCCACCTTCCTTGTTCGATTCAAAAATATTATCAAACTACTTCTGTTCAGAGACTTGGTTTCAACAATATAGTTGAATGCCTTATATGCAAAAAATGGCTCGTTTGGGTTAAGAAAATATTTTACATAGAAGAGCGAACAACGTTTCGACCTTCTTCGGTCATTGTCAGGTTCACAAAGAAAGAGGTAACTGACCGGAAGCTGACCACATGTTTGAAAGGGGTTGTGTAACTGTGTGTCGAAATGTAGAGGGCGGTATTAGATGTTTGAATATATAATTTTATTTATTTTATTATATTAATATAGGTATAAAGGCGTTCCTTTATATTGGTTTATTTTGGGTTTAAGTTGTTGTATAAGTAAGGCTTCTTTAATTTTGCGTTTGTTTATGTTCGTTTCTTTATTTAGTATTTGAGTGTTTTCTATGGTTATGTTGTGTTTATTTGACTTCCAGTTTTCGAAAACGTGTGAAGGTGACTTTTTATGTTCTTTGAATCTGGTTTCCATTTTTCTACTTGTTTCTCCAATATAGAAGTCGTGGCAGTTATCACATATTTTATAAATATTATAACAATATTATATAATATAATATATAATTTGTATAATATTATATACAAACAAATGGCCTAAGCATGGGCAACCCAGTATCACCAGTTCTAGCCAATATTTTTATGACGCAAGTTGAAACACAAGCAATTAACACAGCATTACATCCACCACTATACTGGTACAGATATGTAGATGACACGGTTGCAGGATTCAAATCTACAGAATACATACTTAATTTTTTTCAATCACATTAACTCTATACATCCCAATATTAACTTCACATGTGAACAGGAAGAAAGCAATCAAATATCATTTCTTAACCTCAAAATTACAAGAACCAACACACAATTCAAAACAGAAATCCACTGAAAAATCACCCATACTGGACTATACATTCCTTGGGACTCAGCACATGAAACAAAACAAAAACTCAACATACTAAGAAACCAAATAAACACAGCCATAAAACTATGCTCACCAGATAAAATTAACGATGAATTAGACAAAATAAAACAATACTTCATCAACATCAATAAGTTTCCTCCACAAACCGTAGAAAACATTATACGCACACACCTAGACAAAAAGCAAAATCAACCAACTAAAGTAAATACAGCTCACGAATCAAAAAAACCACGAAACCATACTGCTGTATACCATATATTCCTGACATCAGCAAACAAATAACCAACATTTGGCAAAATTAGTAACAAAATATGACATTCCAGTTAATACCAAATTTATTCAAAACCAGGCACAAAACTGAGGTCTATACTATGTAAAACTACACTGACAAACACCACACCAACATTATTTATAAAATACAATGTGATAACTGCCACGACTTCTATATTGAGAAACAAGTAGAAAAATGGAAACCAGATTCAAAGAACATAAAAGTCATCTTCACACGTTTTGAACACTGCAAGTCAAATGAACACAACATAACCATAGAAAACACTCAAATACTAAATAAAGAAACAAACATAAACAAACGCAAAATTAAAGAAGCCTTACTTATACAACTTAAACCCAAAATAAACCAATATAAAGGAATGCCTTTATACCTATATTAATATAATAAAATAAATAAAATTATATATTCAAACATCTAATACCGCCCTCTACATTTCGACACACAGTTACACAACCCCTTTCAAACATGTGGTCAGCTTCCGGTCAGTTACCTCTTTCTTTGTAAACCTGACAATGACCGAAGAAGGTCGAAACGTTGTTCGCTCTTCTATGTAAAATATCTTCTTAACCCAAACGAGCCGTTTTTGCATATAAATTTCTCAACAAGTGGGTTTCTCGACATCACTGAGTTGAATGCCTTGTTCCAGAAACACTGAAAAGTGTTCATTTCAGTTTGTTATCAATGTTATTAGGAGAGTACAAGCTCCTAAGGATCTACATATAGACTCTTTTTGATGATATCACCAATTCCCAAACTAAAATTTTAAATTAGACCCTGGCACTTAAAATATGAAGCTTATTTTGCTTGATGTCAGAAAACTACAAGTTGTAATTCATTTCATTTGGAGAGTTCAAGAAAACTCTGGTTTATTATATTCAATTTGCTTGCCATGAAAATAATTGTTTAAATCTTTCAGCATAACGTGGTCCCCGAGACCAATCTCAACCATTCTGTACTACTTATAGTATTCATTCTGTACTTTTTAGATTAGTAAGCACTGTTCACAACATTCAGCAGATTATCAGTAAATATTACAAGGCTTTCATATATAATATTATTTATCAAGTCTTCAGTGTGTTTAGCAATGTTCTTCTCATGAATGTTTTTCTTTTGACATGTTGTCTATTCAACTTGTAATATCAAAAATACTTTTATGCATCAGAACATTTATAAATTTCACATGCAAAAATCTTTATTATGTCCAACTACTGTGATAGTTATCAATCATTCCTAGTTTTATATTTTACTTGTAATTTGCATTACCAAATTTCTGTATAGGCTGGGTCGATTTGACCAATTTTGTAACCACCATAAAAATTAGGAATATAAATGCCTTTTTCATTCTCAAAGGACTTCAAATTAACACAAAAAACAATTGGACTAAATATATTATACATTTATGTATAATTATTATTTTTATTACATTGATCCTTCAGTCATGCCCCCTAACAACACAGAAGTTACAATGAGTCAGTGCATATACTCTTATGTTATCATATTCAATAATATAAAACCTGTATTTTGTAAAGAACAATTACATTTCAATTATATATTGTATATTTATATACATTTCCCTTTTACAAATGAAGTTCTTAAACTTAATTTTCTTAAAATATAGAACAGTAACTAAAGCAAAGCAAACAATTCTCTCTCCTTGTTATGCCATTTATACTCATTTACTGCTTGTTGGAGGATGCTAAGCCTAATGAATTTTCAATGAACAATGTGAAACAAAATTATTTTAAGTTTAATATATACCTTTCAAATAACCAAAAAAATCATAGATTACTATATAAATATCACAGAATTCCACTATAATTTAACAAGTTTAGTAATTAAGCTACACTTGGGCCTAAAAATATACAAAATTTCAAACAGACTAGACTCACCAGTATAAAGATTTGTATTAAAAGGAATGAAATGAAGTAATACTTGAAAATGGCTAAGAATGCCATTAAAGGACATTCTAAGCTTTCAATTGGTTATTCATGTCAAACATAATTCTATACAAGAGAGCATTCTAAAGAAGTAGAAAGAGGTGAGTGGGGTCACTGTGTTTGATTCAGTACCTGAATAATATCTCAGCAAATAGAAAAGATAGGAGGTTCTTATTTTATATTCTAGTTTGTCAATATCAGTGATCTAAGATCCTGATTTATATAAAACTACAGATTTGGTATTTTGACATAAAAACCTTCTCTTTTGAACCAGTGCTGCAATCAACATACAAACAAAATTGAAATTTAAGTGTTCTTTTAATATTTACTTTCAAATTAAATAACATAACACTAAAACTTGTATTATAATCTACAGTTTAATAAATTTTGAATGCAATGGCATAGCCTTTGACCTATATGGAAAGGGTTAAAATGGGATAAATAATTTACTAAAAAATAAATGGTAGATTTAAATTTTCGTTTTTCTCTAGAAAAGGTGCAAAAGGAAAGCCTATGGACAGCCTGTTGTCTATAAGTTATATGCTGTCATCATTATGAAAATAGACAGAGGTAATCATTACATTATCAAAGTTCTTTAAGTTTGCAATAGAGACTGTTCAGATTAAGTTAAAAGCACATTTCTACTTGTCTGAAGATGAAGTTTGATTATAATGTTTATTGTCACAATCATAAGTCACCTTTTAAAAATATATCAAAAGAAGAAACCACTAATATTTGCACACTGATATTTTCTTTGAATAAAATTGTATAATGTATAAAAGACAGCTTTAAGACACTTTAAAGCTGCTCTATAAATAAATAAATAAACTATGTTTATTAGTGCTGTGTAATATAGTTAGATGACACTTATGATTCAATATTTCAAGAACAAATATCCATACATTATATTTACAATGGAAAATTCAAACCATAACAAACTCTCACTTTTAGATGTATTTATTCCAGGGAAAAAAAAATTATGGTAGAATGAACTGAAGTTTATTACAAGCCTACTTTCACTGGTCTATATATTAAAATTTCCTCAGTATTATTAGAAAATCTGCAGAACCTTTAAGATCTTGGGAATTCAAAACCTTTTTCCTAAAGAAAAAAAAAAAAAGGACATGAAATATAAGCTTTGAGCAAACCATCTTTTCACAGGTTTTCTAATGAGAATCTTTGAAAGTGAATGCCCAGCAAGTTCAATGTCACACTACATATATTCCACAGAAGGTAATTACTTTAGTCTGAATGCTTTCACTGCTATAGTCGAAACAACAGTTGAGAAAATTATTAAACAATTATACACTTATACATAAAGTTACCTTATAAAAAGCATGCAACCTTCAATACATAAAAGTTAAAATCACTTCTTAAACGTACAATTTTGTTTACTATTACATTAATACTATACTAGCTACACTAGACTAATGCTGAAGTGGATAACGTTATGTAGTTTTATTTAATCTCACTTTTAATTAACGGCTTAATATAACATCCAAATGAACAATCGAGTCAAGCCTCACTTGCCAATACTCTACCGCTTTCGTTGTAGTACTAATTACACAAATATCAGGTTAACCCAAGTTTAAAGGCATGAGAAACCTACGTAAACTTATTCAGAACGGTGTTTATCGTTTTACAATAATATAACAACTGAAACATCATATATTATGTAAAATGCCAATCATTCTTCGCCAACTTTTGTAACTTAGTTATAGAAGATGAGTCATATGCAACGACTAGGCGGTGGTCGTACCTAAGCCTAACGTTATGGCCCAGTACCGGCAGTAACTTGAAGTTATACTAACTGTAACAGAACAAATAATCATAGACTCGAGTGTTGATAGTACTACAGGTGTCTTTGAACTCAAGCAAAGTAAAAAACAAATACTAGCTCACATTTACATCAAAACAAGTCTTCTTTTTTGAAAAAGTAATTTACAAAGAAATTCAAACTTATTATCAATGTACAACAATTAATTAAATGTTTCAAAAACACTAATATATCTTACCTATAATGACAATTTTAATCACTTTTATGCTTAAGGGTTAACTTTCCACTATTACTTTCATCGGGTGTGACTAAACCCACGCCAATTCTGTTCACTGACAAGCCTTTAACTTCTTTCGCGGTACTTGTACTGGTTTGCGTTAGGCTACCTGTATGTTATGTTTGAATAGGCGGAACAAAACCCAGAAAACTGGCTTTATAAATTTTATGTGGTGAAAAACACAGTGCGTAACTGTACAATGCATGTATTCACATTATCTAATAATTTAATTAAAGATATTTTATTATACATGAGTACAAAATACGATTCTATTGTACGTTTTGCACTATTTTTAATAGCACACACTATAAGCGCAAGGGTACAATATTTGGATTGTCTTATGAGAAATATTGTAAATTACTTCGACACGTTCGCATTTATGTTGCGGAAAGATATTTAAAAATTTATTTTAAAACTTAAAGTGTTGACAATGTGGTCCTGTAACATATTTTAATGGAATTCAAAATAGGTAATTTACAAAGTGGAAAATAATTTCGAAATTCCCACGAATAACAATATATAACTTCTTATCTTTCAAAATGCTTTGAAAAATGTTAAAACTTAATGTGAAATCCTTCTTTATAACCTCAAATACTCCTATTAACTTTTATATAAAGCACTGTAAATAAATGTAAAAACATCATTGTACAAAATCAAATTATATATCTGTGTTTGTTCGTTTGTTTTTCATTGGTTTTTATTTCCACAACTTTATTGAGTAAAGCTCAATTAGATGACATAGAATTTTCACTAATTCTTTTGAATTTATTTAAGGTCTAAGGATGAGGAGCGTTTTTGGATACCTAGTTCTTGTTCACTGGACAACTAACCGTATTTAATATTTTAGAAATTCTATTTGAATGCGCGAATCACTTTCTTCATACACATCAACGGTAGCCGTGTGAAGTGTTGTTTGGTCTTCCTGATGCATGCGTGATTGTTTAAAACAAATCAAGTCACACGTTGTTTTTTTATTTGTTAGAAATTTTACTTATGTAAAGAAGAAACCTTTTTTTATTGTACGAATGCTAGCAGCAATTAACCTAACAAATTATGTATCTGTCATTTTTTAAGTTGCTTAAAAATAGATGGTTTTACTGTGTCAGAGTAGAATGTCTTAGTATTTGTTTGTTTTTTAATTGCGCGCAAAGCTACATGAGGGCTATCTGTTTTAGAGGTCCCTAATTTAGCAATGTAAGACTAGAGGGAAGTCATCACCACCCACTGCCAACTCTTGGACTACTCTTTTGCCAACAAATAGTAGAATTGATCGTCACATTATAACGCCCCCATGGCTGAAAGGGACGGGGTTTCGAACTCGCGACCCTTCGATTACAAGTTGAGTGCCTTAACCACCTACCCAACGTTACGTTATGTATAGGATAACTTTGCGTCTAGCTCTTTGAGTGGCGTTTTATGGCGCAAAGTAATTAGACTATTTGTACTTAACGCTTAGATTTAGATGAATAAACTAAACATCGGCACAAGGTCAAACGTCAACAATTTGAAGTGGTTATGATGGACCTGTACTTTACTTCCACGGTGATGACCACAAGTGTAGCTGTCGCTTTATTAGTCAAGTTCACAAACAGAGATAACGTTATTGACGTTTCCGTTCTGGAATATCCAGGTATTTTCAGTTATCTAGTTTCTAATTTTAGTACTTCATACTGAATGCATACAAAGCTTAGATGCCTATGAATGCTTTGTGAGTGCACAGTGTCAGACTGTGGAAAGTGTACTCATCAGTTTTCGTTATTTATTTGAAGATAAACAACTGGTACAAGAATTATTAAACTGGACCTATATTAGTTCTAATTAACCATTTTTATTTGCTTAGTAATATTTCATGTGTGCTGATGATTGATATCATTCTAACTTTAAGGAGAATCGATTTGTTTGTTAACATTTTTTTTTATTTTACTAAATCTATAGTATTAGGCCTAGAATCTAATCATTTATTGATATAACGTTAAATCTATATTTGCATTTTGTAGGCCTTATACTAGTAAAGCTTTTAATGCATTATTCTATTCAAGTATTCACACGTTTAAATAAACATGCACTGCAAAGCGTAACCTACAGGCTTCTAAATATACTTAAGGCTTCTGAAGTAATATGATTTGTTAATGAGTCGGTGGATTTTTGTGCATGTAATGACGATTTAATGTATTAAAATGACTCAACGTTCAAAATTTACGACAAAAATATATTTTTATATTTATGAAGTATTGATCATGTTTAACAATAAACTGGATAAAACAGTGAGGCTAATAAGGTTGTTAACCTTCGCATATTAAAAACATTCATAATTGGTGGGGTGGGACGGAGTATTAAATTAGGTGGGCATGTTTGGATCTGTATTTTTAAAAAATGATATCTGTTTAAACCTATAGCTTTAAGCTTTCGTGGTTCTGATATTGATATTCATAACATTTTTATTGTCTGAAAGAACATATTCTTAATACAATAGGAATATGCTTGTAGGCCATTCACAATGATTGTACGACAGCCGTTTGAATGTTTAGATTGCAGTCCAATTAATTTGAGGACCTGGTCTTGACTTCAGATTCATGTGTATAGCAAGACTATGTGTTTTTTTTCTACTTAGAACTTCTAAAGGACATCGAATATCTTAATAGCACTCTGAATTTAACAACTAATGGCTATTAGATTTTCTGTATAGGCTGAATTCTTTACAGTGGGTGTCTATGACTTGTTGGTGATAAATTTCTACAATAAACAAACAGCGCCCAGTTCAGCTGGTTTAAAATAATATATTGAAATAAGTCAAACGTTTATACTAATGTTCGTTACACTGTTAGTTATCATAATTGTATCTAAAGCTTTAAATAATTGTCTCTGTTTCGTAAAAGCCCACATATTGGTTCAATGACTTTAGAACACAACTGACAACACGAATTATTCTTCTATTCTGTTACTATAATACAATCTGTGATAATTGCATTTTAAAAATGTCAGTACATGCTCTTTATGGATAAAGTCACAAACATGTGCAGATCTAACTGCCATTAAAACTATATTTTCAATTAACATTTATATCACAAGAGAGGCCTTGAATGTTCCACATACTTCTATATATTATGATACAATAATACGCAATTGAAACAGTAAGAAAAACATAGAAGGTTCTGGTAACGTGATGAAATAGCACAGTAATCACCTATTCACAACAACTGAACTACATAAGGTATGATTCGTAAAAACGTTACTTAAACAAACTTATGATAAAGTGTTGTTTCTGAGTAACTAAGTTTAATGCTCACATTATACTAAAACTGAAATAATCATGTACATCTAACACTAAGTTACTCTTCACGAAAAATGTGTAGAATAGCTTTATAACATACACAATGACTGTTTTCAATTTGTGCACAAAATCTATTCATACAATATGCATTAACATTTGCAGTCCCTTTGATAGCCTCAATGTGGAATCAAGTTGTTCTGAATCTGAACAATAACTCTCACACTGGCAATTTCGCATCTCTGCAGGTATGCAAGGAGCTGATGGTTTGTCTAGATAATGAACTATTTCCTTCAAAGATATTTTTTGTAATTTCTGTGTGGGAAATATGATAGCCAGACACTCTTGTTCAACAATTGAGTAGTTCTTCTCTCTACTTAAAAGATTCTTATTAGTTTATATCATAGTAAGCAGTCCATCTTCTTCAATTCCAGCACCTGATACACTAGCTGAAATAATAAACCGTTTGTTGAAATTTGGCATTATAAGGATTAGCGAATTTTATAAGTTGTTTAACAACTTCTGAAATGTCATCTGCTGTGGTTTGTTCCACATTACCTTATTGGTTTGCCTTTCTTGGTCAGGTCAGTCAGTGGTGCAGCAACTGTAGCATAGTTTTAGGATGAATTTCCTATAGTAACTAACCCCATAAAAGATCTGACATCTCTCTGGTGCATCTTGTATATGGGATAGCTTCTCCTCTCTTATGGCTACCTGTCAGTTACCCACTTTGTGTTGAACAAAGTTCAGCACAGAATAACATTTAACAATATGGCACTTAGATGATCTGACCTGCTGTCCCTCCTCGCCTAAAGAGCTCTCTCAGTTTCTTCAGGTGGTCTTTTCATCCAGCTGTATGGGTCAGAATGACATATACATAATGTTCAATGTTGGTGGTTTTGTGCAACATCTTCCTCATCATGTGATTAAACTTTGTTGCTGAGTTGACTAGCCAAAATGGCATAATCTTTAACTGGTAGCATCTGTATGGAATTACAAACGCTGTCTTTTCTTTAAACTCTTATCTCCATCTGGATCTTCCAATAACCTTTACTGTGGTCAATCTTGGTAAAAACCTGGCCTCGTTTAGCTTTGCCATGATAACCTTTTGGTTCACCATAGGTTTGGAGTCAAACTTAGTTAAAAGGTTTAACTTCTACAAATCTATGCAAAAGCAATGTGAGCTATCCTTCTTCTCACAATTATCACTAGGGGACAGTGATCTGAATTCGAAGATTCAATAATTCCAGTTTCTAATATTGCCTCAACTTCATGCTTGACCTGCTGTTTCATTGCAAAAAACATCTGGTAGGTCTTATCATTGACTGGATCTTTGATATTGATCTCTTTCTTGTGTCGCACAAGGTCTATTTTGTCTATCTGTGAAGACTTTTGCATACTGGCACAGTAGATCTTGTGGCTCTTTTTTATGCTTACTAGTCATTTCTTAACTGATGTTGACGTGTTTGTACATCTCATCTCCACCCAGTGGTCTTAGGTCTAATAAGTCTTCATCTTCTATAACTAAGTTACCATTTGCTGATTTTGCAGCTATGACAACTATACCTTAGATATCCATCTGTACCTCAAAAGTTGCATCTGTTAAGTCTGCTTTCCTTTTAGAGTCCCTATTCAACAGACTGGTGTGCCATCCACTTTGACGTTATAGTCCATTCTGTTGACTATTTTCTGCACTTCAAAAGACCCTTTTCCTGCAGAGTTAGTTTATTGTTACTTGCAGGTAGCATAACAAAGGCCTCCTGTCTGAACTTCAAATGTTGATATTTGGCTTGCTTGTTATAGAAATGTTTCTGACTGCCTTGAGTCACATACAAACTTTCTCAAGCAAGTTAACAGATATTCTCCAGTCGATTACTGACGTCTAACACATACTGACACGTGTTCCTCTCTTCTGACTGATTTTCCGTAAAGAATCTCGAAGGAACTTCTCGTTAAGCAAATAATATTGCTAGCGGGTACTTGTTATAGTCATGTGGCCCCTTTTGGTATATGCTCTTTAAGACTCCACTGACTCTTTCACGAAGTCCATTACATTTGGAGTTATATGGATAGTACAGAGCTAATTGATACTGGTGAATCTCACATCTCTTGTATCATTTTTGAGGTAAACTGGGTCCATCTATCACTCAAATCTTTTTTGGAAAGCCTAATTTACACATCACTTCCAGGAGGGCTTCTTTTACTCTCCCTGTTTCCAGCCTTGGCAGTGCCATGACTTCTATGCAACATGTCATATAGTCCACTGCTGTCAGCATGTACTGGCTATCCTTGTTAGGTAGAGGTGCTGGAGGTCTATTGAAGCCCACAACTACTTTGCTGAATGGCTCTTCTATGAAAAACATCTTAACAAGTAGTACCTTGGCTACTTTCCCTCTAGATACTAGCCTTTGGTAGATGTCATATAACTTGTCGAATCTAGCCACATATCCAATGATTCCTGGCGAATGGAATTTTCTAATGATTTTTTATGCTGTTTTCTTTGCTTCTAGGTGTTCTTTTACAATCAACTCGTGAGCCAACCACATCACTTGAGTCCGGTATTCTGTTGGTATTACGATCTGTTAAAATTCCCCAGTATAACTGCTTTCATAGACATGATATAGAACTGCCCTCTGGTCCTGTATTCTGTAATTTTCTCTTTGTCTTGTGATTAACCTTAGGCACTAGGCACCGTCCCGAAGTTTCTGTGCTTCCTTCAGTTCTTTTAGACTTACATTCAGGATATCACTTTTTGAGACTTGTAAGGGTTTGATGTCTTTGTTTGCTCTTCTTCTCTTGAGTTCTTGTAGTGACTACAGATTTTCCATCCTTTTCCTTTCTGTCTGGTCCCTCTAAAGTTTTCAGGCCTGGTATATTGCTAATCATCAAATGATATGTGGTTGCCCATATACGCATTACCACAGTGTTTCCCACATAGTATATGGTGTCCACCTTTATTTTTTGCTTTTCTCACTGTCCCATCAATCATCACACTCTGATGTACCTTGCACATCATTTGACCATCAGATAGTAAACTGGTTCTCACTGTTGTACTGCTTAACCCAGTGTCTCATAATACTTTCACTTTCTTGTCCCAGACATAGCCTTCACTTATTGGCTTGTTGTACTTTATTGACACCTCTCAATGCTTGTAACGTGCTCCCATTAATATTGTCACTGTTGACTCATTTGTTTATTTCAGCTAACCACCAACCACATTCTGTCTAATTACGGTAATAGTACTTAATTCTTGTGGTGAATCTTAAAAGTTGTCTCTACTCTGTGACAGTCACGCTTTTTCTTGTTTTATGCTAGCGCCATCTTTGTTGGTAGCTCCAGTTGCTTTATGCTGAGATATTTATTGTTTTTAGTGTGCCCCTTTTTATAACAAGTGTAGCATCTCTTCTCCCCTTTTTCCGTTGACTTATTGTCACCTTTGGTGGCATCCTGTTTTTGGCCAGCCACTCCTGGTTTCAACTTCGACTGCTTATTCTTGGATTTGCCAGTTATACTCCATTCACCAGCATCTATATACTATTATGTCAGCTCGGTCATCTCGTCTACATCTTTTCTCACTCTTGCATCTTCCATCTTTCTGTTGGGTGAGCTTAGAAATCTCAGTTTGTGTTCTTATTCTTTCTTCCTCTTTTCTTTCTTTATTTTGGCTATCCTCTGGCCATCAGATAGTAGACTGGTTCTCACTTCTGTACTGCCTTACACAGTCTCATAAGACGTTCACTTCTTCCTTATGAAAAAAATCCAATACTATAATTCTTGGTTTTCATATGTATTCTTTATTTGTTATTGTAAAATAACTAATATGTAAAAATCATAAACTTTTTAGGTTATATTAGGTAAACTGAAAAATAATAATAATACAATTTTCTCAAGAGGTACGCTCGCGAGAAACTCGTGAGTAGCCCATGCGTAATGCGATTCAATAGAGTAATGTAACTTACACGTTCGTTATGCAACTTACAACTCATGTGGGGGAATATTCTTTAAACAAAGTTTAAGGAACAATAAAACTGGAGTAGGAAAAGCTTAAATTTCTTTAGGAAAAACAAATATTGTTTCATGTTACGATTTGAGGTCCTTCTGGAAAGAAAAAGGGGTAATTTGGGTTTATTTCGTTTTTGGTTTTGTTCAACTTCATACAGAGTTACAGCAGATAGAATAACAGATGAAATTTAAAGTTTAAGTGAAGAAACATTTTTGCGATTTAGTTAGGATGTTTTATAGATTACACAAATGAGATATTAAATTTTCCAAATGAAGAAATGTATTTTTAATCTTTACATGAAAATAACTTAGCACTCGGAGCAGTCAATACTTTCACTCCATATATTCATGGAGAAATATTTCATGAAAATACTATGTTAAAAATAAGATTTTTTATCTTCAAAAGACTCTTAATAATTATAGAAAACTTGCGAAATTTGGGGAAGATACATAAAACACAATAGAAGTTATAGCATGGAAACTATAATGGTCAATTTAGGGTCACAAGGTTAAATTGAAAAAAAGTTAAAGTTCTGAAGAGTATGTATCGACTAATGTTATGTGATATTAATGTTTGTATTATTTTAAAGGAAATATAGAGCAGTTTCTCTGTTCTCATATGCAACTTTTACATAAATAAACTTAAGTATATCCTCATGTTTACACAGTCATAGTACGTAAAACAGAAACCATATACATTATAGACATGAATAACATCTAAATGTTTGTTTGTTTTGAATCTCGCGCAAAGCTACACGAGGGCTATCTGCGCTAGCCGTCTCTAATTTAGCAGTGTAATACTAGAGGGAAGGCAGCTAGTCATCACCACCCACCACCAACCCTTGGGCTACTCTTTTACCAACAAATAGTGGGATTAACCATCACATTATACTGCCCCCACAGCTGAAAGGTTTAGCACGTTTGGTGCGACCGGAATTCGAACCTGCGCCCCTCAGATTACGAGTCGAAAGCTTTAACCCACCTGGCCAAGCCGGGCCTACATCCAAATGAAGACATTTATTTTGGTTACAGAAAGGAACAGAATATGCTTTTCTCTAGACACAGGAGATATTAAAGAAAAGCATGTTATAGACTCATAAGATATCTAAAAGGACATAGTTTTATAAACACATATTTAAAGGAATAAAGCACGTTACAAACACGTGAAATGTCTAAGAGAATACACTATGTCACATATAACTAAGAGAAAAAGTATGCTTTAGTCACGAAGTATCTAATATACATATATTAGATAAAAGAAATGTTGTATGGAACAATGTTGACAGCAGACAAAAGATATATCTAAAGAGTTGTTTATGCTATTGGCGTAGGAGACCAAAAGAATAGACTATGATATGGACATGAAGCTCTTAAAGAAACAATGTTATCTGAAGACATGGGAGATACATGTATATGTGGAACATTTATGCTTTATATACCTTTCCCTTGTGGCACAGCGGTATGTGCGGTCTTACAACGTTTGAAACTGGGTTTTGACACCCACAGTGGGCTGAGCACAGATAGCAAATTGTGTAGCTTTACCCTTAGTTACAAACAAAGAAACGTTGAACACCAAATGGATCTCAACAAACGGAGTATTCTCTAGAGAAACATGTACGTATAGACACAAAAAATATGTAGAATAATAAAATAAGCTTTAGTCACAGGAAGTAGTTAAGGAAGTAGGATATGATAAATAAACCGGATACAGTTAAAGGAACAAATGAAGCTATAGAGAAAGAAAGGTATCTATAAGACGTTTGTACATTATAGACAAAGAAGATATCCTGCGAAAAAGAAGGTAACTAAAGAACAAAATATAATATAGAAACAGGAAATATCTAAATGAACAGAGTATGCAATACATACCGAAAGTTCTATAAGAACAGAGTATGTAATATATATCGAAGTTTTTATAAGAACAGAGTATGCTATATGTACCGAAGATTCTATAAGAACAGAGTATGCTATATATACCGAAGATTCTATAAGAACAGGGTATGTAATATATACCGAAGATTTTATAAGAACAGAGCATGCTATGTATACCGAAGGCTCTATAAGAACAGAGTATGTAATATAAACCGAAGGTTCTACAAGAACAGAGTATGCTATATATACCGAAGGTTTTTTAGAACAGGGTATGTAATATATACCGAAGGTTCTATAAGAACAGAGTATGTAATATATACCGAAATTTCTATAAGAACGGAGTATGCTATAGGTATAGAATACATCTACATTGATAAAGTGTGGTATTTACACAAGAGATATCACAAACATCAGAATATGATATATGTATGAATATACAGGAGATCCCTACGCGAACAAATGTTATTGTGACAGAAGACATCATAAAGAAAATAATTAAATTATCGACGTGTTTAGGAAAGAAAAAAAGCTAAAAAGAAGAGAATCTACACAAATAATACACAAATTGTTTATTATATACACAGAGTATATCTCAAATAATGTACAACAGACAGAATATATGTAAAATAAAAAGTGTGCTTTAAGCACAAGAGATATTTAAACTAGGATGTTGTAAATAGAAGATAATAAAGAAACATATCAGCTTTAGACATATCAGTCATGTAAAAGGAAAAAATTGTCATAGATAGCTTACACGTTTAAATGAATACAATACAATACAAATATAAGCATTGTCTTGACGGATAAAGTATGCTAAAGACATCTATGGGAACAGAGTACGCTGTAGGTATGAGGGTATTTAAAAGCTCAGTATATGCTAGAGACATTTAAAGGAAGAGACATAAGTAGACATGAAGACACCGAAAGAAACATGGTACGTTATATAACAGAAGATGTCTAAAATAGCAGACTATATTGTAGACATGGGGTCTTCCCAAAACAGGACATGTTATAAACACATCATATACGTAAGGGAATGGGATGGATTTTATACACGTTAGGTATCTATGGAATATTTGAAATACTCCTATTGTGTTTAAGGGAACAAAAGATGGTGTATACATAGGTTATATCAGAAGGAACAAATTATGTTACAGGGGGAGAACTCATTAATCAATATATGTAAAGAGATATCGAAGGATATTAACACTGGAGACATTTAAATGGACATTTTTACTTTTCACACAGTAGGTATCCAAATAACAACACATATTATAAACACAGTCACTTTTAAGGAGCAAAATATACTACGGATACTAAATAATAAAAATAGAGTAGTGTATGCTAAAAAATCAGGAGACACTTAAAGAAGTATAGTCTGTTATAAACTCAGGAGATATTTAAAGGAGTAGTGCACGTTATAGACTCGTGAAATATTTAAAATGACTCGGGTATATTATAGACTCAGGAAAAGGAGTGAAGTATGTTATTGACCTGCGGAAACTAAACATGATGTAGACACCGGAGCTTCCTAACGCAAAAGTTTGCCATGTAGGTTCTGGAAATAAGAAGCAAGAATTTTTGAGGTTGTAGACATAAGAAGCTAAAGGGAACCGAGTATGCTTTACACAGGAAACATATAATGTTTCACTGTGTGTTCTCGACATAACTCTACCTAACGGAAGATTGCACAGCGCATTTTCATAAAAAAGATACTGGATACCATATCAGAAAGTTGTTTGACATGTCACTGAACATTTTGGGAAAGTGGATACAATAATTCTCTCCAACTCAAAATATTTGTACACTCAAATCGTAAAGGTTTATTCATATCGGATAATTTCGAGTTTTTCAAGACATGATCAGCCATTGTGCTTAATAGGTTTGGAAAACAAAGGACTATAGATGAATTTTGGAGACAAGAATCATCCATAAAGCGACCAGCAACAATTCGTTCCATTATCGTTGGTAAGTAAAGTGCAGTGTATTGTAACAGATAACACTCAATGAATATAAAGTATTGTGACTGAGCTTGTTGCAGTGAAAACTACGCTGCAGGATTATTGCTAATATACGTCGTATTTAAATAGAGCAGTATGAACTGAAACAATATGGTGAGGCTCCAAAATCATTTTAATATAACGTACACACATATAGAAAAGGAACTACTGAAGGACAGTTTGCTTTAATCCTGCGTGAAGGAATTTCAATTTGATGCTCTAAGCTGGTGGAGAATTTGATAAGTAATGAAATCGTATCGAGTATATGCGAGCCCCACGCTTGGTGTTGCTGGCGCTCAAAGTTATAGCTAATAAAAAGGAAAATAGGTATAATAAATTAATTTATTCTAATCCTGCCTAAAAGAATTTTATGTGTCGCACCTATTGAGGACTCTCTCTTGTTCGAAGTAAAACTGTAATGTACTTGAAAAATAATGATATTGAATGGTAATAGATGGCGTTAAATTCGTAAGTAACATCTTCATTTGCAGAAAAGGTGGTAATCTTATTGTAGACGATGAGATTTCTAACATAATACTTAAATGATATGTCTGACGTCTCTAGTCAGAGCCTTAAAATAATGGGAATAAACTTTCTAATATGTTCACAGTGAGATGTGAGTTGCTCAATTTAAAATGTCAAATTCTTAATAAGGTGGCTGATAATTGTAATTATTTTAGGGAGGCATGAATGGCCTAATTTTTTAAAAAAATCAGAACACTTGTGAAGCAAATACAGATCGTTAGATTATTTGAAATTTTTTATTGAAATAAACCTCTGTACGAGTGTATTTCACACAACTAAAAATTATTTGAAGTTATTGTGGCGGTCAGTTTTCAATCATTTTCACAGTGACAAATTCTGATTGTTAAATAGTAATTTTTTATATTTGTTATATAGAAAAAATATATATATAATATTAAAAATTGGTTATTAATCAATAATTCGAGTTAGGTTAACGTTATCAGTCTTATCATGACAATTATATGTTGTTACATATGTGCGCAAACTTCAAGGTGTAGTTGCACATGGTAAGCATTGATGTTTGCATTAAATGTGTGTGCAAAACTCTGTGAAAGATGATTTAAAACGTATATTAAAATAATCATGTAAGAAAAGTTAAATACATGCCTAACCTGGTAGTATATTTGTTGTAACTGTTTTAACCCAGTGGGTCAGCGCTAAGTTTTCGGACTTACAACGTTAAATTCCAGGATTTGATTTCTCATGTTGTCCAAAGCGCAGATTGCTTGATGTGCAAGCTTCATTAAAACAAACAAACTACATATATTTTAGTCAATGATATTGTTTTTTAACTTCGTTTTTCATTTATGACACATCCGTGTCTGTGTACCTGTTATAGTTTGTATATTTCTAAACTTCATTCTTAGATTTGGCTTTGCAGTGGTTACATGACGAATATCACAGTCATATTTCAGTTGCATATTAGTATGTATTAATCTGTGTGTGTTTCACTGTGGTGTATAGCTGTGATCTTAAATCGTAGTTTAGGTACGCATAATGAATAATATACTGTGTGAACAATGGACACTGGTATATCAAGTGGGGTTTTTGTATGCATAATGGATAATAATATATCAAGTGCAATCTAGGTACACAATAGGTAATAATGTATCAAGGGTAATTCTGGCACGTATTATGGATAATAATATATTGAAGTGTTGTCTTTATACGCACAGTGGATAGTAATATATCAAGTGCAGACTGTGTACACTTAATGTGTAATAATATACCAAGTGTAGTCTAGGTACACATAATGTGTAATAATACATTACAAAGATAGTTTTCATTTGCGATTAAATTATTTTTAAAGAATCATATTTTATCAACGTGTATTTGGACAAGTAAGACAGTCATCTGATGTAATAAGTTTTTAGCATTTGATGATTAAGCATCACAGCTCATTAAGATTCACTCGGCTTTATTGTTTAGTACTTTTCCTCAAAGCCACAACTTTGATGTTTGATTTCAATTCACTATCCTATGCATAAGACTATATATTTCGTTCACGGAGCAGCGCGCGCATCTGTTACGGAAGACGTTTCATAAAGAAGTTAGGTAGACTGCTGGCAGGAAAACTATATTGAACCTTACGTGTGACGAACACACTTTGGACCGTGACTTACGCAAACCGCGAGGTTTTAACGATAGTAATAAGGTACTGAGGCCTGGAAGTCTTGTTTAGATGGAAAGTGGGAGTACAACCTATACTTACATGTCTGGTCATTTGCCACCTGGAGTACCATTGACCAAAACCGACGAGGACATCTTGAGAGACGCTTATCAACCAGACCAGAATCTACCAAACGTTCCTGGAGGGTCGCCTCCTCCTGGACAAACTTTAACTAACTCCTCGGCCAGTGGATCTCTTAGTCTGGCATCTGAAGCCAGCCCGTCTGGACCTCCAGCTCTGGCCGAGATAGTATTTAGCCAGTACAGTTCGCCAGGTAGAACAGTGAGTGCGCGAGATCAACTCTCTCCCGCGTTTCAGTTGGCCCCCTCTTCCGGCTCTCGAACTTTCAACTACGGGCTCGAAGCAAATCTGTCACCACCAAGTGCTGTGGTCGACGGGGTACAGGAGTGTAGACTAATAGATTTTCACGGTGCGAAACTTGCTGCGTTCCGCGTTAACAGCGAGGACCTTCTGTGTTTGCCTCAAGCCTTTGATCTTTTTCTGAAGCACCTGGTCGGAGGGCTGCACACAGTGTACACCAAGCTTAAACGACTGGGCATTACTCCTATTGTGTGTAACGTGGAGCAGGTACGACTTCTACGGGGATTAGGTGCCATCCAACCTGGTGTGAACCGCTGTAAGCTGTTGTCTTGCAAGGACTTTGAGGTACTCTACAGAGACTGTACCACTGCCAGGTAGGCTAATCCAAGTATAGAGGGAAGCTGATACCTTTTCTGAGATAATCTAAGTATCAGTAATATAAAAATATAAAACCTGTTTTGTAAAGAAGCACACACTAAATATTGTTTATTGTGTAAGAACAGTTGTCATTTGTAACTGGAGTAAAATTAAAATATGGAAATAATTTTAGTTTATTATTTATATTACGATTATCACGACAATTTACTTCACAATGAAAGGTATCGCTTGAGTTTGGTGAATACATGAAATATGTAAACATAGACTATTTCAGAAGGTAGCGAGTCGTATTTATTCAGTGTA
Source organism: Tachypleus tridentatus (assembly GCF_004210375.1). Lineage (NCBI taxonomy): Eukaryota > Metazoa > Arthropoda > Merostomata > Xiphosura > Limulidae > Tachypleus > Tachypleus tridentatus. The sequence continues at coordinate 102,334,613 of NC_134833.1, forward strand.
ATGTATGTTATCCGCAGAAGGTAACTAGACATCTGTTTCTTGAACATAATCTGTGTTTACTACAGACGGTAGCTAGACATCTGTTTCTTCAACGTAATCCGTGTTTACTACAGAAGATAGCTAGACATATGTTTCTTCAACGTAATCCGTGTTTACTACAGAAGATAGCTAGACATATGTTTCTTCAACGTAATCCGTGTTTACTACAAAATATAGCTAGACATATGTTTCTTCAACGTAATCTGTTTTTACTACAAAATGTAGCTAGACATACGTATCGTCAATATAGCCTGGCTATTGTATTAATACAGAGCTTAATGTAAAATGCACTTGATTTAAAGATAGTTAGGAGATTGTGATGATAATTAGTTTTCGAATGAAGGAAATCTGAATAATTCGTTTAAGTCTGATCATTTTAAGCAAAGGTATAAGTTATTCACATTCATATATGTACAAAATTAACTCTGATAATCTATGGATGGAAAATGTCGTATAAATAACCATAGACAGATGCTGTCACAACAGTTGTTTCCATTTTAGTAAACTGTCACAAATGCTAAATTCGCCTGTATAAGCTGTCATGATTTTTGTCATCTCTTAAATGCTGTCGCAGTATTTGCTTTATTTATAATAATTGTAGTAATACATGTTTGTATATTTACAAATGTATTGTGGACATTGTGCTTATCTTTAGGAAATGTGACCGTTGACTTTATAAGCTACTGTGACGGCTGTCTTTATCTTTATACGTTATCGTGATAGTTGACTTCTCCTGTATAGCTGTCATGACAGTTTCCTCCATATTTCAGAATGCTGTTCTGGTAGTTATCTTCATATCTGTAAGTTTTATTTTGTTCGTGTTACCTTCACCTCTGAGACATTATTGTGACTGATGTCTTTATATCTAGAAGCTATCAGGATAGTTAACTTAAGCTCTAAAAGGTTGTCATGATACTTCAGTATGGAGGGTATATATTTAACCATTAGAGTTTTGCAGTGCTTATACGATTGTGTTATGTGCTTGAATTAAAGAAGTGTGGCACAGCTGTTCGCTTGCACTAGCACGGATCAGGTACATCATGCACGCCGGCAAAAATGGTTTTCCGAAACAAAATCAGGACAACTGACAAGCGATTGAACAAATGTTATTAATCTTCTGAACATAATACTTACAACACAGTGGAGTGACTAGAATAGGTTAGCTTATTTAACACATTTTCTGACGTATCACACAACCAAGAGATTACTAAAACAGATTGTGGGTTACTTTTATTGTCACATAATTACCGAAAGTAAGTTGAAATAACATCAGCTACATCTGTGAAATAATAATAGCAAGACTCTTATACGCTGGCATTTTCATCTAGTAAAACGAAAATTTCCCGTTGTACTAAAGTATGTGTTCATAATAAAACAGGACTTAACTGTGATACTAGAATATTTTTACAGAACAAACGATACTTAATTCTGTTACTAGAGTGTTCTTACATAACAAAACGAAACTTAGTTGTGGTACTAAAGTATTCACACACATAACAAAACTATGTTTTTAAATTGTATACTAAAGTATACACACACACACACACAAAATTGCCTTTTACCTTTTACATATTAATGTTGCTTATTTTATATACATGAATATCGTTGTCATGGTTAGTTGCTTATATAGTCATCTTAGTATAACAATTATTTACGATTTTTTTATATCAGATATAAATTATTAACTAATTTATAACCTACATTTCGGTTGTTAATATTTAGTCATTTTCCAGGAAATCCGTTTTCTTCTTTGGTATTGGACTAGTTTCGATCCTTCATAAAAGTATGGTTCATTATCCACTGGGCAGAGGTATTGGGGTCGTTCACCCTTTGAACTTGAATCATTTAGTATTTTTTCCAGATGATATCTAGGTTATGTACTAGTTTCTGTACTAGATTGATTGAGTGTAATCAGTTATGTTGATGCAGAAAGCTTCTTCTACCTTTCTTTTTCCCTTGTTCATATCCTAGTGTTTTAGCATTATTCCAGTTTATCGTATGTTCGGTATTACCTAATCTTGCTGTCCATTATGCTTCAGAACTTTAAGTTTTGCTGGTCTTTTTATGTTAATATATTGGAAGCTATGTTCATAGATGATGTAAGTGGTGATTTTCCTCAACAATGGACTTTAAGTGGTTCGGTGTGTGCTGTTGATAATCATGTTGTGGCTTTTGAATACTGTTCTAACTTGTGTGTATGTTTTCAGAGAGATTTCTGAGATAGAGTAATGTCAGTAATTTTCCTTCTGTTTATTGTAAGTGTCTACCTTCTTCACCAAGTGTTTCGTCTATCCATTATTGAGAATGGTTAAGTGTTCAATACTGATTTTTATTAAATGTATTCAAAGTGGATTTCTGACAGGGAATAGTGTAAATCAGGAGAATGTAGCATTGTTATAGAAAGAAAAAAGTGCATATGTATTATAGTGAAGAATCAGTATACTGATGCGCATACATAGACAGTATATGCACGGTATTATATCAGAAACATCCATTGTTGCGTGTCCACACTTTCTGCTAACCTTATTCATCCTTTTATTAATCTTGATTGGTAGCTGTTGTAGGAAATATTATCGTATTAGGCCTAGAATTACTATGGAAAATCCTAACGGTTAAACACACTTTTCTAAATTTATGTACCAATTTGCTTCCAGGTCAGTGACTTTTTAATTACAGGACTTCTAATAACTATAAGGGTTTCTCTATGTATTTTACACATAAAATGAGTAATTTCACCCAATTGATTTGGACATTTCTTTGCACCGAATATTGTGAGACGGGAAAACATAATACCACTCCATATAATGGAATATGAGAATCCCACCAGTAGAGAGTGATATAAAATGGCCGAACGAAGTTCATTGGTTGGTATGAAAGATAGAAGAGTTGCGAATCCAAGTTCGCATCTCTTTACTGACCTTCACGCAATCACACAAAAATAAATTACACTTTGCATCTTGAGGTTCGGGGTGACGATCAGATCCCACTAGTTGGTCAGCTAAAAGTGACTCAAAGTTGGTGATAGGTATTGTTACCTGGTTGCTTCCAAGTTAGAGACGTTAAGCGATGATAGTCTTTGAATGTGCTTCTGCAAATATCCGAAAAAAACAAACGATACATAAACAAGTTGATAATTTGATGTTAAAATCAGACGATTTTTTTCCAAAGATGATCCACTGTCAGTTTAATAAAACTGGAAAGAGACAAATGTGAAAAGATCTTAGTTTGTGACATTCTTCAATTAGGTAATGTAAATAAATATTATAACGGTATTGTAGCGGGTGAGCTGTTACACGAACGGAGAAAAATATATTTAAAAGTACCCCTGTGGGACAGCTGTAATTTTACCACTTTATAATGCTAAAATCAGCCTGATGCTGTTCTGCTTTAAACACCAAATACAGTTGAAAAGATGGCGCCTATGAATCACATCTTGTTAGCAAGTTCTCTTCCATCGTAATCTATCGTTCAGTCGCTTATAATATGAACACGTAAAAACAAACAAGATGAAAGTACAGGTGTGAACAGAAGACGGTGAAATTTAATAATATATGTAGTGTTTCAATTTCTACTGTGTCTGTTGTATTTTAGTCGGTTTGATTTGAGCCCTAATTGAAGAAAGACTTTATATACAGCAGATACAATATATATGTTTGGCATATTAATTGTTGTATATTTTTCTCTATTTTAAACAATAGGTTCTTAGATTTCCAAAAGTATTTTCCAGTTCCCGAAGTCTTGATAAGTTTATTGGATATCATAAGTGAAATGGTGTTTGTTACACTTTATTTCTTTGCTTCGGAACTTTTGATTGTTCTTGTTTGATGCATATTCATGAATAATAAAACTAACATTATACCTTCGAACTCCTTAAACATTACGTTAAAAAAAGGAAATACAGTGCACAAAACATTAAAAGACAATCAGAATTTTCCATGTTAAAACTATAACAAAGCAAAATCCTTTAGACTTTAATTTTTTTGTGTAGTATAGACAGTATGAGTTAACGAATGAGTTCATTCCTTGATTTATCACTGATTTAGGAACAGCTATGTAAACTGGAAATTAACGTTTTAATAAAATGTATTTTCTTGTTAATTTTTTCTAACTTAGACGAAATTAAGATAATCATCTAATTCTTTGTTTGTTTGTTTAGAATTAAGCACAAAGCCACACAATGGGCTATTTGTGCTGTACCCGCCATAGGTATCGAGATTAGGTGTTTATAATTAAGCACAACCCCACACAGTGGGCTATTTGTACTGTACCCACCACAGGAATAGAAATCTGGTATTTAGAATTAAGCACAAAGCTACACAGTGGGCTATTTGTGCTGTACCCACCACAGGTGTCGAAATTAGGTGTTTATAATTAAGCACAACCCCACACAGTGGGCTATTTGTGCTGTACCCACCACAGGTGTCGAAATTAGGTGTTTATAATTAAGCACAACCCCACACAGTGGGCTATTTGTGCTGTACCCACCACAGGAATAGAAATCCGGTATTTAGAATTAAGCACAAAGCTACACAGTGGGCTATTTGTGCTGTGCCCACCACAGGTGTCGAAATTAGGTGTTTATAATTAAGCACAAAACCACACAGTGGGCTATTTGTGCTGTATCCACCACAGGTATCGAAATCCGGTTTCTAGTGGTGCGAGTCAGCAGACATACCACTGTGCTACTGGAGAAGCCATCTAATTCTTATAAAATATATCGTTTCTTATATTAAGACGTTTGTTACTGGATTATTTTATTCTTGTTGTTACACAGATTTTTTAAATCACAAATGTGTATACTTACAAATTATAAAGCAACTGTAGGTTTCGATTTCTGTAAAATAACATTTCGTGAAAAAATATCTCCTCAAGCAAGTTATTTCTTTTTTTCAAACTACTTTTTATTTTATAGTTTGAAATATATATTAGAATAAGCACAATGTTACCTCTACTGTGGTCAGTTTCGAATATAAAGAAAGACATTTGGCCTGTGTTTGTGTTTGAAAATGATCGCATTCGTGGTCGAAATACTGTACTCATTCTAGCATAATTTTTTATCAAATTTCTTACTGTAAGATGTCAATGAATCTGAAATCTAATAAACAAACCTAACAACATCAAACATGTTTCACTTTAAAAGACAGGATTTGATTTCGTCAACATCACGATAGGGTGAAGGAACATGCAATTTTGTGATCAGTTGGCCTTGTGCATAAAGTGGATTCTTCACGCAAATAGGAAATTCTAGTGTAAGATGATTCCTATAAAACTTTTAATTAAGATTTATCTTTTAACTATAAATTACGATTGTAAAGTGTGAGTTTAAGTAACAACAATAACTTCATTAATAATTACTAAAGATTTGTATTACTTAGATGTTTCTAATGTGCTCATTTCTAACAACTTTTGTTTATCTGCAGTTTGTTAGCTTTCTCTAGTTACATAAGCAACTTGTAAACTCGGTAGTCAGTCTCTCACCGATCACACGATTCAGAACAGTTAGTATAGGCTACATAAACCTTTTGTTTTTAAGGCATGCGCTTTAGATTTTCTGATGATTGGACTAAATTAAGAATTTATAACTGTACAAAATTCGCCACATTATCAGTATTATTTATAATCAGATTCTGACATAGTAATGTTAAATAATATAAAATCTCGAATTTTCTTCTTTTTCGAGTAATATGAAGAATTATTTCACCTCATTATCTCTACTACTCTGTCTTATGCTCATTAAATAATCATATTCAGAATATTTAAGTAAATGTATTTATTTGTGCTCATACTGTATTACAATACAAGACCCGCACTCACGTTTAAAACTTGAGTCAATTAAAAAATGAACGTCATTAGTTTTTTAACTACCACATGTAGTAGGTTTGAATATCATTTTGTTAAATGTGAATTTATTTGTATGACTAGAGTTATTCGTAGTTTAACTGCAATAATATTAATAAAAACGAAAACGACACAAACGTATCAAACAAGAAAACTATGCACTGAGATAATCTTGTCAAGAAGAATAAAAACAATAAACCTTTAATTAGAAAAAATATTCAAATACATCACGATAAACAACCAGGGTACATTAACATCACCAAATTCAAAGAGGAAAATTTAGTTTTTGATAGAACTACATTTAGCAGAAAGAGAAACTCATTAATGAGTATGGGCCACCTTCTTTCTCTTAATGAACAACGTATTTGTAATTAGTCGGCAGAAGACATTATGTGGGTTTCCGATGTCTTTCTAATGTCACGTGGCATGTCTGTGGGTTTAACCTGTTGACTGCCAAGTATTTCAGCTGCTACAATACAACCCTAATGCTTCTTTATTTTGTAACGACACCATTTTGGATCGAAAGTGAAACAATTTGTAAGTAGGTCAAATGCATGTATGGTGCTGACATCTAGCGTTGAAGTTATGTATTACTGAGAACGAATTAACTCGTCCGTGGCACTGTGTTACCGATCGGCTTGGACGAGTTATCTTGTCTACGGCACCGAACAGGTTAGTGTACACAGTTTTCTATAAGAGGAGTGAGATTTAAATAAGGAATTTTTACTAGCCAGTACATTCCTTCTATTATTCCTGTTCCAGATTACATTCCGGTTAATATAACACCGGGTATTACAACACATAAGGGAAAAGTCTGAAATGTCAGCTGAGTTCAGTTAATATCGTGTAAACATATAATTTATAAATAAACCTGCTTCTCAGATATATGTATCTCAATCGCCTATAAAATGTACAAGAACCCGATGGCATTGCTTTCGATTCTTGTAGTCTCGAGAAATGAAATATACGATCAACTTCGAGTCTTATGTGAGTCTTTGATCCTAAGTCGCACTCGTGAAACGTGCTCCTTATCTCTTGAACTTTAACGGTGGTTAATTACTGGACAATGGACCAGAAACTCTTAACGGTGAATATGTGGCGTGGTTGACGTTTCATTATCTTAAAACTGAGTGCACATACGTTAGCAAGTCCCTAGTCTTTTCACTATGATTTGAATACACCAAATAAGTTACACCTGTCTTTGTATTTGTGTGGATTCAATTTGAACACCACTGATAACATGTATTTCCGTCCATTTGTCGGTAACCAGCAGGAAATAGTATGAACATACCTAGACAATACCGAAGTCATTACCAAAACAATAAATCAACAAATGATCGAATCTGGGCTTAGAGAAGAATGACCTTTCTTTGGAGCAGACTCAGTGGTGTCAATATACAAAAGTAACAGTTAATCTTCTGTTATAGTTTTACAATAATACACAATAAACCGTCTCATCACTAAATCCAAAGTAAAGCTTGATATTAAGACTAGGACGACACTTCTGATAAGCTTTCACACAGATATACTAATGAAATAAAGTCAACATTTAACAGTACACAGTCTACTGAAAATGGGACTCTATTTCCAGCCTCAAAAATATAATAAAACTTGTTTTACTTGATAATTTTACTGCATAAAGATTAAATAAAACACCGTGAAACGTCATACAGCAAAATTATTAAGTAAAATAATTGTAGTTGTGTTTTGATAGTGGGAACAGTTTCGCTATTAAATATTCATTATGTACTGTTATTTATTTGATATGTTTGAGTGTAAAGTATGGTAGTTTATGTGATGATGGCAAAAATAGAACACAATAATTGTCTCTATACATAGTAAAAACGTTACGTGATAAATTGTCACAAACATTGTCGTTGTTTTTTCACAACAATATAAACTGTTCTCCGTAAATACAGACTTGTCTTAACTATAACACAACCGACTGTTTCAAGGGTATATCAAGTTTATGTACTGAAGCCTTCATTGAAGACTTCAGCTTGTAGAAGTAGCCCCTTGAAACCAATTCTATTGCACAACTGAATGATATAATGATATAAACACGCAAACCTTTACGACGTCTAACAACATCAATTACGTATGGGTTTCTATTCAAACATGTGTTTATTTAAAGACACCGTTGTGTTGTGAAATCTATTCTTTATTTTATGTGTATATAAAATTTAGCACAGAGATTGTGCAGTAGCCTTAACAGTTGTGCTCTGGTTTGTTAACCAACCGTGATTGAGTTGTTTTGAATTTGAATTTTAGTTGTAGCCATTCAACTACCAAAATTACTGTTCAAAGAACACTGTATTGCATAATTGACTGTTGGCCGTTATCTTAATACGTCACAGTAAACTTGTTAAACATAACGAAGTACAGCGCAATAAGCAGAATCAACGAGATTACTGCTATCCCTGTTTACTATCTAACGAAATCATATCCAACGGAAAAGGCATTCACGTAAGTTACTGTTTAGATGGCAAAGCATTTATCTGTGACATAGTTATTCCTGGTATTTGCAATCAAATCAACTACAGATGACGTACCAGTTAAACACGACAAATTATCTCAAGTTTTTAAAACTCAACGAAGTTCTCTCAAGACATTATATTATAATTCGTTAGGATTAATATAAATTTATCTGGTCTTAAGTGTACAAGAATGGGAGTATATAAATATTCAAAGACAAGAACAATAAGTTGATTCAAGTTTGTTAAAACGTTCTTATTTTATATCCTTTTTAACTATTTCATGCTATTTTTACTTTGATAAGAACCTATTCTGTGTCTTGGCTTCACACGTTTGTTTTCATGATTAAACACGAAAACTGGAGGTATCCAACAAAACACTTTTACAATTAAAACTTATCTCGTTAAAGATTAAAGACCTAGAACTAGGAGGAGTGATGGTCCTATGCCTCCTGTAAACCTACATTTGACAATTTACCAGATACCCGGACCTTAATAAGTTTAAAAAAACTAAATATTGTAGAAAATGTTTATCTTTAGCCATTATCGCGGGCTGAGTTACAGCCTCAAGTTCGTTTATACCAGTTTGTTTCTTTTAACGGCAGGGTTCAACGCATAGTTTTGTGTCGATCTTTGTTTACCCTTTGCAGTTGAAAAATATACAGTGCGTTGAGTACAATACATTAAAGCAATCTCGAATATGCAAATTAGCAAGCCACATGATACCCATAGCAATATCAAGTCGCGATGGCGAAAACGTGAATCAGAATTACCTCATGGAATTTTTAGCGAAGACCAAGCGCTTTTGAAAATGGAAAGTCATAAAGATGTGTTCAGATTGAGGATTTTAATAAGGGCATTGGAGAGCAAATGAATGTAAATCAACTTGGGACACCAGGACCACCCAGAAAGAGATTTGTAACAAGTCATATCTCAGCTGTGGTAAGCAATGAGCGGTGTTTAGTAAAGGTGAAAAACTACGAACGTAAATGTCAGTGGTGAAAGCTTTCCCTAATTTATAGCAACTTACACTATATTTATTATATAACAGCAGTGTAATACTCGAGGTGGGTGGTGATGGCTAGCTGCCTTCCCTCTAGTCTTACACTGCTAAATTAGGAACGGCAAGCGCAGATAGCCCTCGTGTAGCTTTGCGCGAAATTCAAAACCAAATCAAACCTTAATAGGGAAATTAGTGATTTTAAAGCTGATTTTGAGGAATGGACTTACTTTCGAAAGAAGATATTATTACTTTGTATGCTTAAGAAGCAGACAGAAATATCACAAATTTGTTTTATACTCAGTATTGGAAATAAGTATGAAAACAGTGAATGAAATCGATATAAAATGGAAATATTATGGTATTGTATTGCTCCTATTCCACAGTAGAAAATGAATAGCACCAGAGTAAAGTCACGTGTTCCTATCTGCATTGTAACTAACTATCAGTGATGTCGAGAAAACCCACTTGTAGAGAAATATGTGTGCAAAAACGGCTCGTTTGGGTTGAGAAAATATTTTACGTAGAAGAGCGAACAACGTTTCGACCTTCTTCGGTCATCGTCAGGTTCACAAAGAAAGAAAGAGGTAACTGACCGGAAGCTGACCACATGTTTGGAAGGGGTTGTGTAACTGAGTATCGAAATGTAGAGGGCGGTGTTAGATGTTTGAATATATAATTTTATTTTATTATATTTAATAAAGGTATAAAGGCGTTCCTTTGTATTGGTTTATTTTGGGTTTAAGTTGTTGTATAAATAAAGCTTCTTTAATTTTGCGTTTGTTTATGTTTGTTTCTTAATTTAGTATTTGAGTGTTTTCTATGGTTATGTTGTGTTTATTTGACTTGCAGTGTTCGAAAACGTGTGAAGGTGACTTTTTATGTTCTTTGAATCTGGTTTCCATTTTTCTACTTGTTTCTCCAAATATGTAACATCAGCCAGCTCATTCATCAAAGACTCTTTTAATTTCAAGCCTAATCTAAATCAATTTAATCATAAAGCCTTAATGGTCAGTTTCGATGTTATATCCCTCTTTACAGAAGTTCCAACCACTGAAGCCTGCAAGATAGCCTTAGAACTCTATATCCGAGACCCTAACCCAACTATAGACGTTCCAAGCAATCAATTAGCAACCCTCATTAGCATTACATCCACCACTATACTGATACAGATATGTAGATGACACGGTTGCGGGATTCAGATCTACAGAACACACACTTAATTTTTTCAATCACATTAACTCAAAATATCCCAACATTAACTTCACATGTGAACAGGAAGAGAGCAATCAAATATCATTTCTTAACCTCAAAATTACAAGAACCGACACATAATTCAAAACAGAAATCCACCGAAAAATCACCCATACTGGAGTATACATTCCTTGGGACTCAGCACATGAAACAACACAAAACCTCAACATAATAAGAAACCAAATAGACACAGCCATAAAATTATGCTCACCAGATAAAATTAACGATGAATTAGACAAAATAAAACAATACTTCACCAACATCAATAAGTTTCCTCCACAAACCGTAGAAAACATTATACGCACACACCCAGACAGAAAGCAAAATCAATCAACAAAAGTAATTATATCTCACGAATAAAAAAATCACGAAGCCATATACTGCTGTATATCATATATTCCTGACATCAGCAGACAAATAACCAACATTTGGCAAAAACTAGTAACAAAATATGACATTCCAGTCAATACCAAATTTATTTAAAAACCAGGCACAAAACTGAGGTCTATACTATGTAAAAACTACACTAACAAACACCACACCAACATTATTTATAAAATACAATGTGATAACTGCCACGACTTCTATATTGGAGAAACAAGTAGAAAAATGAAAACCAGATTCAAAGAACATAAAAAGTCATCTTCACACGTTTTCGAACACTGCAGGTCAAATAAACACAACATAACCATAGAAAACACTCAAATACTAAATTAAGAAACAAACATAAACAAACGCAAAATTAAAGAAGCTTTATTTATACAACAACTTAAACCCAAAATAAACCAATATAAAGGAACGCCTTTATACCTATATTAATATAAATAAAATTATATATTCAAACATCTAATACCGCCCTCTACATTTCGACACACAGTTACACAACCCCTTTTAAACATGTGGTCAGCTTCCGGTCAGTTACCTCTTTCTTTGTGAACCTGACGATGACCGAAAAAGGTCGAAACGTTGTTCCCTCTTCTACGTAAAATATTTTCTCAACCCAAACTAGCCGTTTTTGCATATATATTGTAACTAACTGTCATTCACTCAATTATACACTGCCAGAATAATTCCTATGAAAGTACAGAAAAATCACTATTCATAGCAATAATGTTGTGAACGTATTCATGACTTCTATGACCAAAATGACACGTGACAAAGTGTAGAAATAAAAGTTTTAGGTGATAAAAGTTACTGTATGTCAAATGTTGAGGCGAAATTTCATGTTTAGGTAGGTGCGATGTAGAAAGTCTGAAGATGTTACATGAAGCCAGTATTATTGATAACAGAAGCTGTCGAGATAGAAAATCAAAACTAAAGTGATGCTAACTAACAGAGGTAATACTCCATATGAATTACATGACAAGCCAGCAGAAATTTTGACAATGACCTAATGTCTTATCAAACTATTTCGGTAATCTGTTCAAAATTGATGGATTCCTTGCTGCTGACAGGCACAGGTAGATTTTGATTCGTCATACAAATCGCTCAGGAACACGACCGTAACGGCACGATAACTTGACGCTAAAAGGGCCGGTAGAACACTACAACCATTGCTTGGCGTGCGCAATGTCTCACTTTGAACATTATTAAAGCTGTATGGGCTTTTATAAAACTAAAAAGCTCAAAAGGTAACCGAACAATATTTCAAAATCGCATTTAACATAAATAATATAATAATATGAAGACATTCTATACTGCTCTGTGTAAGCTAAAGGTTCACATTCAACTCTGTAGAACTAGTTTTCTTTTCTTTAGCACTTTCTGTCCTAATGTTTTTTGTCATTATCAAGTTATTCAGCAGTTGTCATCACTCGTTATTGTTGACTCTTGTATGTGTGCATCGCTCTTAGGTTTCAATAATGCTTTATCTTACTGTTCACAAACGTCTCCTTACACTAATTACTTTTCGAAAGAAACTTAATATTTTCACTTACGTTATAAGTAAAAATTAAAGAATAGTGCTCATTATGATGACAGTTGTTTGGACTGATGCAAGATTTCATAATAATCAATATAAATTTTGCTTCTTTTATTGCATTACATAAAATAAATATACATTATTATTATAAATTTTCAAATGAAATGCATACTTAACATTGACAGTGCCTTCCTTTACAACCATCCTTTTTCTTACCAAACGAAACTGAAAATAAGATTTAAATTTTAGTTCCATGACTTTTGTTTTGTTATTTTAGTTTCTGAATGCTATGTTTGGTCTAAGCTATATTTACTGTTTGAAATATTATTCAACAGCTTTGTTTCAAAAAATAATGTGTAGTAACACAAACTTAGGCCCGGCATGGCCAAGCGCGTAAAGCGTGCGACTCGTAATCCGAGGGTCGCGGGTTAGCGCCCGCGTCGCGCCAAATATGCTCGCCCTCCCAGCCGTGGGGGCGTTATAATGTGACAGTCAATCCCACTATTCGTTGGTAAAAGAGTAGCCCCAGAGTTTGCGGTGGGTGGTGATGACTAACTGTCTTCCCTCTAGTCTTACACTACTAAATTAGGGACGGCTCGGTGCAGTGGGCTAACAACCTACTCACTTAAATACCTGTTGAAGAATCCGCAAGCGATTGCGGCCCTATGTTCCTTGATGGAATCTAATGGTGATAACTAACTAACTAACACAAACTTAAACATCCAAAAAAAACGTAAGTTTAACAACATTATTCAATAGTATTGGTTTTAGAGTGAGGTACATTTTTGTAAAATAGTTTTAAAACATTTTTTTCAAAATATTTTGCTAAAACTTGGCATTACCAGTCAAGAACATCACGTGATAATATTGTTTAATGATTATATTTTTTTAGAACAAAACGCTTTCTTAAAGACAAACGCTATAATTATCTACGCTGAAAGGTAACACAGCAAGATGTACGAGAACATACCAAACACCTTTAAGCACTTGCACAGAGCTGTCACTGCAGACTCATCAGTTGTAAAACTTTGATTTGTTTGTCTGAGCGTGAAACCGCAGTTTGGGCTGTCTTTTTTACATAGATAGACGAACAAGGACGAAATGTAATAGTTCCGCCACTAAGATCCACGACATCACAAGCTTAATTCAAAATGAAAGGTTTTTAAAACAAGTATTAATTATTAAAAGAACTGCATTAAAAAGTGGTAAGTAGTGATCTTGAACTGGGTTTTACACCTAACAGCACACGGGTCATATTGACACAAGGGAAAAATACGAAATAAATAAAAAAAAATAGAGCTTGTTTTTAGTGTTTTTAAGTTTGATGCCCAGTTCTTAATGGGGTTTTTTCCTGTGTCTATTTTGTCAGACGTTTAAGGCAAATAAACCCTAATAAATGCCTGATGTTTTTATCGTCCTTTTCTTTTAGAATTTTCGCGACAACCTACACAAAGGGTTATCTGTGAATTTGAAATGACATTCTTGAAAAATGGTACCTTTCAGTTCTCAACGATGGCTCATAATATAGTTATAGAAAGGTAGTTTTAATCGCGAATTAATTTTATGATGTTCTTAAATATCAATTTTATTACAGCCTGTTATTCAGATCAGTAATATATAATCTTTCTGAAGAAATGAACACTGAGACAAGGCTTGATTTATACTTGGTCCTATATTCTTACAATGCAGATACTTTAGCTTAAGCTTATTCGTTTGTTGTTAAGCGCAAAATTTGTTTGTTTCTAAATTTCGCGCAAGGTTACACGAGAGTTACCTGCGCTAGCCGATCCTAATTTAACACTGGAAGACCGGAGGGAAGGCAACTAGTCATCACCACCCACCACCAACTCTGGAGCTACTCTTTTACCAAAGAATAGGAGATTGACCGTAACATTACAACGCCTCTACGGCTGAAAGGGCGAGCATGTTTGGTGCGACAAGGATTCGAATCCGCGACCCTCACATTATGAGTCGAGGGCTTTAATCACCTGGCCATGCCTGGCCGAAAGCGTATAGTTAAAAATAGAGTACCTATGCTGTTCCCACCACATGTATTGAAACCCAGTTTTTGCGTTGAAAGCTTCCAGTCTTACCTATGAGCCACTAGAAGGCAGCCTGTTAAGGTTAGCTACACAGTTAAAAAACATTAACTTAGAATCAATCGCAAGGAAGAGGAAGTGTGAAAAAAATTAGTGTTGAAATAGTCAAATTTTATAATTGGTGGTACGGTAAGGAAAAGAAGAGAATAAATAAATTTTATTTATTGTTTTTCGTGATGAATAATTGACCTCTCGTTTTATTTACGTAATCCAAACACAAACATATTTTATACGTCTTTTATGTCTGTTCCCCATTTAGCTAAAAGTTTCAAGGCTTCTTTCTGTACAGACATGTAACGATTTTCAAGTTGATGAAATGTAGTTCACGCTGATCTATTCCGTATACTTTCATTTATGGTAGTAAAAGGTTTCAATGCGTAACAGTTAACAAGGTCTGTTTTCCTCCCATCAAGTACAAGTACTAACACTGGTATCTGAACAACACTAAAACCTGCACTTTAGGGATATAGCGCATGGTACAACTTTCTGTGTAATCACTTCCCAAGTTTGTAAACATTAACTGATTGTCACACGAATCTTTGATTTTACTGAGATATCAAGAAGCTTTATCAGTTTTAAAAACCCATCTTTGTCATTGCTGTGGCGTTGTTTTTTTTTATCGCAAAGCTACGTAGTTAGCTATTCACTAACTATGGGAAACCTATCTTCTGATTTAAGCTTGAATATCCGTAAACTTAGTGCTGACCCATCGAGTAATTTTTAAAGATCCAGTAGTATTAGCGAATATAGCAAAGAGTTGGATTGGCTGTCACATCATAATACCTACACGGTTGAATAAGCGAAAATTTTCAGTGAAAGGATTCGAATCCGTGATTCGCAGATTGTGAGATGAGTACCTTAATCTATCAGCCCATGTTAGGCTACTTTGGACACGGAGTAGTAATATACTACACATTTTAAATCACGTGTTATTTCCGTCCTTTATGGATAATTATCATTCCCTTAGGAAAAGCTGTTTCGCTGTGAGGGCTAAAGAGACGCACGTGCTTATATTACTCTGATGTCTGGGAACGCT
Source organism: Tachypleus tridentatus (assembly GCF_004210375.1). Taxonomy (NCBI): domain Eukaryota; kingdom Metazoa; phylum Arthropoda; class Merostomata; order Xiphosura; family Limulidae; genus Tachypleus; species Tachypleus tridentatus. Next base: position 102,350,274 of record NC_134833.1, read on the forward strand.
TTCTTACATATTGTTGAATTTTAACATTTGGAAATATGGTTTCAGAAATCTTCTTCCTTTAAATTTAGTTTGGATACAATGTCATCTGACCTAACCTTCAAGTTGGAATCTTTTATTTTGAAATTTTTATTCAAGTTACATGCCAAATGTTGATTACAGAAATCCAGTGATGATAAATGTAAGAACAATTGACTCCTTATTCGTGTTACTAGATGAATTGCATCTACACATACACAGCTTCTAGACAATAATATTTTTTATAATATTTTTCTTTCAGCCAAATAGTTCCCGGAGAGAAGTTAAATTGCAGTAAGTAAAATCGACTAATATTCTTATCCGAGTAGTAAAAAGGTCTTAATATTAATTACATTCACTAACAACTGGAAATAACGTCAAATCAACAAGGAACAACTACATGACCAACCGTTCTCGTGGTTAGGGTACTGGTCTGCGGATAGAGGTCCAAGTGTTGAGCTCACGACATGTCTCTTTTACTTATGGACGCGTTATAAAAGTAATAGTTAATTCCGCTATTCGGCAATGGTGACTATTTGTTTTCCGACTGATAAGCATTTCAAGACCTAGATTATGCAGTGGCGTTCAGGTTGAAATACGAAATATATATATGCAGGTTTTATGTAACATAATATTACTGTAAGTTTTCAATCACATATATCATTAACAGTTTGCTCCTACTCGTAGTTACTTTGTAGAGTGAAAGTTTATTGTTAAATGATGTGTTTTGGTAACACTACCCTAAGGTTCAGATTACAACAACCTCCGTTTTTTGACGTAACGGGGCTCTTACTGTCCAGTTGCAGGCCAGGAAGACCGCCAAAACGGACATCAGTAGTTGGTTTGTCGAACAATTCAACGACAGGACTTAAAAAGGGGCGAATAGAAGATAATTACGTTGCTTATGATGTTGACCGAAACGTCAGTAAGTGTAATATAAACACATCTTTATGAAATAGCAACTTTAAAAAAATAAAGTAGTTTTTGATCATTGCTGTAATGGGGTACAAATGAATTATTTTATAAATGTCTAAAAGAGGCATTGTAACTTTTATTTGACTGATTACTGATATTTACTTTACACCGGTGGATAATAGTGATAATATTATATTAGTTCTGCTGTTTATTATACACTATTTTACTCAAATATATAAAAACCTTAATTATTTTGGTTTTCTAAAATATAATTTAATGTAGCATATATTATTAGTTCCAGCATATTTAGCAGTTAGGATGGTATAGAGCTTTCTTTACTTTAGTTTACAGAGCATTTTGGTTAAATACAATCTTACTGCGCACATGTATTTACCGAATATTACATTATACATTCAGACAGATGTTACTGTGATTTCACAATCGTACAGAGGATGTTAGGAACAAATACTTTTTAAAAAAAGTTTTGCAAAACCTTCTTAAAGTATGAAAAAAGTTCATAATTTATTATAATGTTCTGTGGTTATTTATCTTCTAAATATTTCTTTAGGAAACCACAGAGACAAACCGACGATGCATCAGAACAGCTATAACCACCACATTGCAGCGCAGGCGGCAGTAGCGGCAGCAAACGGAGTGGCTTCCCATCTAAACCCTTTCTCTTTCATGGCGCAAGTTTCACATTCCAGTTTGTTTGCTTCGAATGTATCAATTTCCAGTAATTCGCACAGTCAAGAACATCGACATGATGGAAATAAAGACAGAAGTAGGCCAGGTCCAGATGGCAATAGGTATATCTTCTGTAGATGTTTCAACTGCATATGTTCCATCATACAAGTTTGCATTTAGTATAGCTTAAGATAAATTTGCAAGAAGTTAAAAACGCGTATTTTTTACATTTTTGATTTTATTTGTTTTGAATTTCGCGCAAAGCTACACGAGGGGTGTCTGCGCTAACCGTCCCTAATTTCGCAGTGTAAGACTAGAGGGAAGGCAGCTAGTCATCACCACCCACCGCCAACTCTTGGACTACTCTTTTACCAACGAATAGTGGTATTGACCTTCACTTGTAACGCCCCCACAGCTGAAAGAGCGAGCATGTTTGGTGCGACAAGGATTCGAACCTGCGACCCTCAGGTTATGAGTAGAGAGCCCTAACCACCTGGTCATGCTGGATCTTTGTTATTTTGTACTTGAAACATGTAATGTTTTACTGGGGTTTTCTGTTTACTTAGGGTTTAGCTTTACGATTTACTTCTGAAAACCTAAAGCGATTAATCAAAACAAATTGATTAGACAGCGAAGCCTATCTTAATTAGTTTACTACAAAATAATCAAGTAAAGAAAAATAAGAGTAATTAAAACATTATGTTGTAAATAGAAACATTTAAAAATAATTTTTAATATGTTTATCGTTTTATTGAAAATATTTCTGTGTTAATTATGAATTGTTAATGTATTCGTCATGATGTGCAGATGTGTCTGGTTTAATGTGAATGGGTAAAACCTCTATCCTCATGTTTAGGTTTTACGTGACATCAGTAATTAATATTGTATTAATCTGTGTAGTAAATCCTCGAATATTTGTTGGATATTGTTATAGAATTTTGTTAATCATTTTATATTATTGTTCTGGTTAAATAGTCTATTGGTTCTCTATGGTGTTGTTCCGTCTAGACATCAAAGATACATGTTAAACATTTGACAGCGTCAACGCTTTAATATAATTGAGTTCGGTTCACAAAACTGTTTTTAATTCAGTATTTTCACTCATATTTCGGTCTTCTCTTCGTCAAGATGCTGGGAGTGTAGTGTTCAATCACGGAGAACAAGTTAACATCTCAGGCAGGAAACAACTTGAAGATAACGCTGTAATATCTTTGTCATCTTGAACCATGTTGTGCTAAGGCGAATTGAAAATTACAGATAACCCCCTCATCAATTCAACAACCTTAATGAGGAGAATAAGCTTTAATACGTTTAATTAATTGATTTGTTTTCTCTTACCTATTTCCACGACAGGTTGTGTAATATTCATTATAATTCTTTTTTAACTGAATGAGGGTACATAATTTCTTAATATTACATTTATTTGATTGGCTTCTGATGACAAGAATTATTTAGAAAGATATTGTAACTTTAGTAGAAAGTCTTGTTTATCAGATCAACATTGTATTTATATTACTGTTTTCCGATGACATGAACTGTTAAGAAGGTATAAGATATATTTCTTTTCACCATAAGTCACCAGACCGAACTATATAATATCATGTAATTTTATTTACACAGTAAGTTGGTAGAATGCGAGGTAAAGTCATTAGAGTGCATTGTAAACCTCCATAAAATGTATTGTAATCACTGTATTTTTAATAGGATGACATATATATTGAAATATCTCCATTGAAGTCAAAACAGGTGCAAATGTTTTGGCCATCGTGGTTGAGACACACAAACAAATAGCAGAGTCTACTAGCGGTTCACAGTTAATAAACAATGGTCATCAGTACTGTCAGATTCATATACTTATATCACCTCAGTTACCAGCAAAATAAATGTCAAAAGTAAAAACATAAACCAAGAACCGGTTTTTAGGAGAAGAAACATAAGTCTTAGGTATGTCAGTTTCAATAATACAACACAAACCCCATCAACAATATCATGTTACCAGTAATAACACAATAAGCACCAGCAGTAATAGATTCACACTAAGCACACAATAAGTACCAGTAGTAATCATTTAATACAGTAATCACCAGCAGTGATAGTCTCAACGTTAGAATATGTAGAGCACTAGTTTCACACTAAAACACAATAATTACCAGTAATAACATTTAACACTAAGAACATAATAACTAGTTGCAGTGGAGCACCAGTTTCGCAGTATGAACACAATGACTACCAGCAATGACAGTTTCACAGGAAAAAAACAAACAAACCCTAAGCAGTACTAGTTTTAGGCTTAGACCACGATAAGCATCAGTAGTGTTGGTTTTACTGTTAAAAGTACAATTTCTATTACCAGTGTCAACCCTGCGATTACAAAAAGAAAACCAATAGCAGTGCTTCTTTAACGTTTAAAATTCAATGTCGATTAATTATATCAGTCTCACTGTGATAATTGTCCGAACTAACCCTTCAGAATAGTTAATATGACGTATATAGCCTAAATTCCGTGAGACATTATTGGCCATACTAGTAATTAATCTGATAAAATAAATCTTCGTAGTGCCTACCATGTAAAAGCTGTAGAACTAACTCTTGGTAACAGCTAGCCAAAGAAGAGCCGGTAAGTAGATACTTGAAACTCTGCCATAATGGTTCTTCTTCACCACCATTTTAAGTTACTTTTTCTCAATTCTCAGTTAATACATTCTGGCAGATGATGGATTGCGGCTCGACAACAAAAAGCAAATTTAACTTCCAAAGAACATTAATCATTTGGCTGTCAAAGTGGTGAGAAGAAGGCCTCTTATTGGTCAGAAAGGTCTTAACAACGTTACTATGTGTCAACCTAGCTTAATTACTCGAAACTGAAAAGACAGATCGTCCAAAAATCGTGTAAGTTTAGCAAGTCTTCCCTGGTTACTTATGAAGTGTAGAGTTCCGAGATTCCCGTCGTTACATCAGGCTCAGATTTCTCTAATGCTCACCGAAGACTTTTTAACTTATGAAGTTGAAGCCTTACCATTACTTCCACTACACTACTCATTGGTGTAACAAGAAATTTGGTTTGAAGTCTTAATTGAACTTCTATATTAGCTTTACACCGCAATTTTCGAGGTTTTTAATGATTTTGAGCTTCGTTTCTTAGGTATGTTTCGTGCTATGTGATTTATCGCTTATTTAGTTACTGACAAGTGGTGTAGACTTCTATATATCTCCACTTTTAACGTGAGTGTTCGATTTTTATGCACAAGAAAAACAACTGATAGATTTATATCTGAGTATAATCTATGAGCACTTTAAATCAATATTTATTGCACCAATCGACAATTTTAAGCGTAGTCAACTCCTTCAGTGAGATACAGTTTTAAGTACTTAAACATTAACAACATTGCCTTTGTAAAAGTACAGTATTACTTTTGATTGGTATCTTTTGAATTTCGCACAAAGCTACATGAAGGCTATCTGCGTTAGTCGTCCTTAATTTTGCAGTGTACGACTAGAGGAAAGAAAGCTAGTCATCACCACCCACCGCGAACTCTTGAGCTATTCTTTTACCAATGATTAGTGGGACTAATCGTCACATTATAACGCTCCCATGGCTGAAAAGGCGAACATGTTTGGCGGGACGGGGATTCGAACCCGCGACCCTCGGAGTGCCTTAACCACCTGGCCATGCCGGGCCTATTACTTTTGAAGAACCAGCGCAGGTATTTTGTCATATCACACCAAAATTACGGAAATTATAGCAAACTTTATGTTTCGTATGCGAGTTAATTCCGAACAAAATGCTTAAAAGTGTGTACTGATATGAAGTTTTTTAGCCAAATCTTGTAGCTCAGATACTAATTTATATTTTAAATACACGTATCTTGTTTAATATAAAATTTGAAGCGGTAGTGTTTAATTAAGACCTCACGTAGCTACGTGGTAAACGTGCAACGTTGTGGATCTGAAGATCCATAATCCCATTACTGCATAAAAATCGCGCGTTGCACCCTGGGACAGCGGTTGCTTTATAATCAAATCCAGCTATTCGATTAGAGTAGCCCCACGAACAAGCGGTGTGTTTTGTTGATTAGTTCATTTTCTATAATTTATCACTTTAAAATTATGGAGGCTAGCAAAGGTATCCTTTATGTAGCTTTATGTGATTATCTTAAACAAACGAGCAATTGTGTTCTCTACAGTGTGTTTTATCGATTATAATGGGTCCGGCATGGCCAGATGGTTAAAGCACTCGACTCATAATACGAGGGTGGCGGGTTCGAATCCCTGTCACATCAACATGTTCATCCCTTTTAGCTGTGGGGCGTTATAATGTGACGGGGAATCCCACTATTCGTTGGTAAAAGAATAGCCCAAGTGTTGGCGGTGAGTGGTGATGACTAGCTGCCTTCCCTCTAGTCTTGCACTGCTAAATTAGGACGGCTGGCATAGATAGCCCTCGTGTAGCTTTGCGCGAAATTCAAAGCAAACCAAACCCATTGTCGATTATAATATAATTTACATGGAAACGATTTCCCTGTTATTTTGTTAGTCAGTGTATTCCTAATGTTATCAGTGGTCTCTACTTTGCACGATTCAGTTTGCAGATGAGCTGCCATTAATCTTTCGTCACATCGAATATTTAACTAAATACTTCAATGCTCTAAACAGGTAATTTCCTCTTGATGTTTATAATGCATGGTTTCAAAATGCCTAAAACATTAAAGCCACAAAAAAGTCAGCATTGAAAGTGTTGAATTTTATCACCCTGTCATGTCCATATCCTCGTGTTGTTAACGCCGGCTCGTAATGAAAGAACATTTGCTAAAACATAAAAGATATTATGATTCTCACAAACGTTTCCATCTCGTGAAGCGAAAGCGAGACTTTTTTCCTACACAGTAGGCATGCAACCACAAACAATGCCTCAGAGCATATACACATGATGAAGAATAAATTGTTTTTATTTTAGTGTAAATCTATAAAAAGAACTTTCTGTTCATTACGAGGAATCGAACACCATATTTTAGTGTTTTAAGTCAGTAAACTTATCGCTGACCCACTGGGAGACAAGTTGGAATGAAACTGGAAAAATTTAGTCCTACATCATTTTGATTGAACATATTTCTAAGCTACTATTTTTTTATTTCTGGCGATGGTTAAAATATAGTTAGGTGTTTTTTCCTTATCATAGTTTTGTACTTGAAAGGTGGAATTGAGTTGAATATATATACAAATAAAATTATACTGTTGTACAGGTGCGTAACTACTTCGCAGGGTATGGATGGATTTTTCACCAAAATTGGTATGGAGGTTCATTAAGGGGTATGTACCCCTTAATTTTTTAGTTATGCGGTTTCAATGGGTATTTTTCTTACCATTGCTTCACCTCCTGTTGATGGATCTTCACCAAGTATAGCATGAAGGTTTGTTGGCTCCATTTAGAGACATATACAAAGTTGTAGTTTGACATTTTGCATTTTTTGCAATAAGATATAAGGGAAGCAATTTTTCATGTTTTAAGATAATATTCCATTAATTACGAATATACATCACTTCCGTCCAGGAGACCGGTACTCCAGCTAGTGTAAAATAAATTAGTTTAAAATATTTCGAAAACTAAAGAATGCTCTTTAGTTAGGCGGCAGTTTCAAATACGAACATGCAGGGTGAATTAACTGCCAATTTATTTTAACTGGCCTTATAAAGAATGTACACAAACACACATATATTGTTGTTGTTTTTTAAAACCAACAAAATGCTTCTTCTATTTGTATTTCCTTAACATCTTTGTTGATCTCATACACATTTAGAAGGACAACTTATAATAAGTTAACGTAACACTAGTTTCTGATTAAACTTGCAATCTTATCACAAATATTTTTAATAATTAATAAGATTTCTTTATTGCATCTTTCCCACAATTTGCTTTATGACTTATGTTAATCACGATTTTTCATTTCACGAGAAAAAAAATGTCTACATGAATCGGAATATCAACTTTTTATTAATGTATAAAATAATATAATTTTAAAGAACAGGGAGTGTTAGTTATCACACAGACTGTATTTAAAACATAAATCAAAACACATCATACAAAAATGTTTAAAGCAAACCAGGTTTTTTTGACAGATATTTACTTATCAATAATCATAAACTAAACACCTGACACATTAATATTTCAACACAAAAAATAAAACATCAAAGCAAAACATCAGAGGTATTCTGTTTGAGTACCAGTCATTCGTTTAACATTCAGTTAAGTAAATTGAATATAATCTTAAATGCTAAGGCGTTCGATTTCTGAGAATATATGTAGTCATGCTTTTTAAACTTATGGTCTCCAAATTAAGTTCCATACAACTGTTTTCCCACTAATGTAGAAAATTTGGTTGTACTAATTAGCTTAATGTTCTATTAAATTTATCGTGTATAATTTTAACATATTATATATATATATATATATACACACACACACACCTGTTAACTTTAAGAGGTGCCAAATCGAGATACTTTTTGGAGACACTGCAACAGTGAGTACTTTCCTCTTGTTGCTAGAAGGTATGTTGTCTTTAGATTCGAGTTCTGCCACTGGTGAGCCTGTTATTGCTCAGGGTATTTAGGGCAGTTTTGTTAATGTTTCTCTTCATAACATTTATTTAACATCAGACCTAGTTTTGGAACTAGTTGTGATGGGAGTAAGACCTACTCTGCCAATTAAGGGTGTATCATTATTGTTGGGAGATGATTTGACTGGGGGGGGGAGTTGATACCAAACCCAAAATGGTTAGTGAGCCAATCACTGTTTCATCTAAGGATGATGTTGTTATTAACAAGCTTCTGAATGTGTTTTCCTCGTGTGCTGTGACTCGAGCTTTATTAAGCCAAACACAAATGATGAACACGTATTCAGAGAACGATATTATTGATTTTTCTCAGACTGTTTATGGATCCGTCAGGGATGGTGTGAATACTTGTCCTATTGACAATTCCTTGTTGAGTGACAATCATGAACGTGTGAAATCTGCATCAGCTGATGAAGTACCATTTTCTAGAAATAAACTGATCGCCGAGCAAGAAAAGGATTCACAGATCTCTTCAGTATTTAAATATATACTTCCAAAAGATGAATTAGAGAAAGTTTTTAAAGAAAATGGTGTGCTTACGAAAAAATGGAGACCATCAAATGTGTCAGCTTCAAAGGACTGGAATGTAGTTTATCAAATCGTTGTTCCGAAAGCATATCGTTCTGATATATCGAAAGTGACCCATGAATTCCTTATGGGAAATTAGTTAGGTGTTAACAAGACATGTGGCAAAATTATAGGACATTTCTTTTGGCCAAAAAACAAACAGGATGTTTCTCACTTTTGTAAAACTTCTCATACCTCTCAGTTGGTTAGATTTTTTTTTAAAATTTCCCACAAGGCTACACGAGGGCTATCTGCGCTAACCGTCCCTAATTTAGCAGTGTAAGACTAGAGAGACGACAACTAGTTATCACCAACCACCGCCAATTCTTGAAGTATTTCTTTATTAACAAATAGGGGGATTGACTGACATATTATAACACACCCACTGCTGAAAAAGCGAACATGTTTAGTGTGACGGGGATTCGAACCCGTGACCTTCAGTTTGCGAGTCGAGCGCCGTAACTATCTGGTCATGCCAGTCCCCAGTTGGCCAGAAAACCCAAACAGAAAATTCCCGTTGCTCCTTTAAAGCGTATTCCAGCTTTCAAATAACACCTCAGTTGTGTGATTATTGGTTGTGTTGAACCAAAAAGATAACATTTGTGTTGTAGCACTTTCGCGTGCTATGTAATTTTATTATCATAAGGTTATTTGTATTGATTGTGTTATATACATTGTAATGATTATCGAAGTTGTACAAATATTTTATAATATATCATATTTAAAGTATTGTTGGCAATGGTGTAACGGGTTTAATATTAGATATTTATTTTATTATGTATATTTGTTTCAGTTTAGTGCATGTAACGTATATTGTTAAATGTATAGTGCACAAGTCTAGTCTGTTCTCTAAATATGTAGAAGAATATATAGTGTAAGACTCAACAATATATGTTTCACATTGTTGCATACTGAAGTTTAGATAATTTCGCCCAAAGATGGTGTGAATACGTGTCGACGTGCCAAGAAACAGTTTAATAATATTATTGTTGGGTCGCTACAGTCAATATACTATAAATCTCCGAAGCTGTAATTGTGATAAACGCTTATAAATAGAAAAACTGCAGATATCTGACCAGAAACGTTTATAGATTTCGAACATTACAAACCATTTAATTTTAGTGAATGAATTAACTTCGGACGTTAGTATTTCTACTAGGACAGTAAATATCTTCGTCAGTAAAAAGTTAACTTGTAAGCGGCTTGATGTCAGTTAAGAATAGACAGCTAGCTAGCCTAACTGAAGTGAAACAATATCAACTCAGAAATAATTCGCTCGTCGAACTGGACTGTCGATAAAATATTCAGTTCTAGACCAGATAGAAGATTCAGTAATGTTTGTAAGTTTATAAAACTTTTGTATATAAAATAATATGTGTAATAACCATTATTATAGATTGTATTGTTGTTTGTATATTCAAATATATTTGTGTTAAGAAAGAAAATTGTGTGTATCAATCTCGTTCATAAATATCATAAATTTGATACATATTAACATTTAATCAACTTTTAAATCGGCTTTATGAAATCGTAATACGTAACGTACGTAACTTAATAAATCGGAGACTAGTTCGAAATAAATCATAATACGTTTGTTTGTTTGTTTTGAATTTTACGCAAAGCTACATGAGGACTATCTGCGCTAGCTATCCCTAATTTAGCAGTATAAGGAATGCAGGTAGTCATTACCACCAACTGTCAACTCTTGGGCTATTTTTTACCAACGAATAGTGGGATTGATCGTGACATTATAACGTTTCCACGGCTTAAACGGCGAGCATGTTTGATGTCACGGGTATTCGAACCCGCGACTCTCAATAACAAGTCGAGCGCCCTAAGCACCTGGCCATGCCGGACTTGTTATAATACGTAACGTCATTTATTGTGGGCTTATAAATATATACTAAGAGAATCACAACCATCTGCTAATATTACTAAATACTTTTATTGTAAGATATTAAAAAATACGTATATCATGATTGATGTTTATATCCGTATGTTGAACTTTTGGCACTTTCAATATCTGCTTTCAGTACTTGTATTTACTGCTGAGAAATCTCAGTAAAACTTGCACTTTAAAAGATCACATACTGTGTCATGCCCTAAATCAGTCCTGTTCTCTTTTACGATCTTTCTCACCATTGAAAATACTTTTTTTACTCGATGCATTGGAATGTGATTCAACACAATAAAGTGTAATAATGTCACACAAAATGAATAAATATTTTCAGTATCTTGGCTGGAACACTGTAGAGCTGAATATTGCCACTATGTTCGTTGTGTTAAATTATTTTAAAAAGTTGATATTGGGATATACTGGTCATATATCAAGAAAGTTGACATGCCTGAATATAAATGTTGCACATTTTTGCTAAATGTTGTTGTCAATAATATATAAAATGGTAATTAAACAAATTATTTTGTATTATTTAAATAATTAATATACTTTGAGTACATAACTCGATTTAAAGTTGTTTTGAGTTTTTCTTTTTCAGATATCATTAATTCAGATTTTTTTCAGTCACCTGTTCTTTGTTTCTTGTTTGTTTCAAGCACAAACCGAAACAATGGGCTACCTACTTTGCGTCCACCGCCGGAAATTAAACCCTGAATTATAAGTCCCTCGAATTTATGATTGAGCCACCGGTGGAGGGGCACTTGTTTATTTTGATGACCACTATATAACAAATAAGAGAGTAAAAGTAATTCATCTGCTAAAATCGGTCGGCTTGCTTACTGACTAGCGTGATGCTCCTGTTTATAAATAGGCATTCTCTTTACAGAAATTAAACTATACACAGTTAAGAGAAAGGCTCTAAATTGAGGTCCGATATTAAAACTTTTTCATGTTTAATACGCCTTTGAACAATACAAATGATTTAAAATTATATTTTAATTTTTTACTATAACAAAGTATAACCTAGTTATAATTATGTGGTAATTTTTCCAAACTCAAAGAGGTTCAGTCGAGTTTGGTTCATGCTCTAGATGACGTAATTTTTTCGACTTTCATAACAGCAGATGTTCACTCAGGCTTTTGCAGTTAAGTCATGCAGCTGCTACTTTAATCTCGATAATTTATTAACTCTGTAGCTGCAGCTTATTTCACTAAAATGCTCTCAACCTTAAAACCTTATACTTAACAAAGCTACCCAGTTTCAGAAGGTCAAACCACTGAGAAGGTAACTATATATGTATATATATATATATATGTGTGTGTGTGTGTGTAGTTAACTTCTCGGTGGTTTGACCTAGAACATTTTTCTACTATCTCTTCAACAATCACTACGTGTATTTCCAGTTTCAGAACATTTGTTATAGATCTTGGAGTTACGTAGCATTAGGTGCCTTCAGATATATCATCTGAAAACAGTAGTTTTGAGGATGTATTACCTAACATACTGAGTGAACTTGATATTTTCTTTTGTCGTATTAAACATGGTATAATGAGCTATATACTGCAAAATTTTAGAATGCCACATTTCCACATAAAATATCATAGGAAACTGTTAAACTTAGTACATTGTTGTTTCTTAATATACGTGTTATTATGTGCTATATACTTCAACATTGTAGAATTACAAATGTTTAGAGAAAAAATAGCAGTGTTTTGTTCCACTTTTGCTTTGTTGTGTCTTATTAAAAAATGCTACTATGAGATACATACTACAAAATTACTGAATGTCTAATTCCAACAAAAACTATCATGGTACTGAGTTGAAGTTTATTCTTTGTTTATTTGTATTTAACATGTTACTGTAAGATATATACTTCACAATTTTAGAATGTCTACTTTGTGCAGAGAATATTATAGTAATGTGTTGGACTCGATACTTTGAACACGTTAGTATCGGTTATATACTGCAGTATAATAGAATGGTACATTTCTACAGAGAATATGTTCAGTATGGCATTTTATTCTTTCTTATATACAGTTAGTACGAGGTATAACAGGATAACTCTACAACGTCATATTCCCAAACAGAATATCATAATATGTGTTCAATTCGTTTTTTGTTCCTTCGTAGTGAAAATATAGACTAGTATGATGTATGTGTTTCAAAACTATATAATGTCAAATTCCTAATCTCCTACTAATGCATTCAACCTTTATACCTTATTCTATTGTACTGAACTCGTTAACATAAACTGTAATATTAAATAATTCTACATGCCTACACAGAATATCTCACTATTGTGCTCAGCTTGGTACTTTGTTGTTTCGTATTAATATGTTTGGTATGGGTTATATACTCCAAAACTGTAGAATGCCACCTTTTCATATTAAATAAAATATCTTCTGTTTTCTAGACTAAGAGAAGACCGTCCACCTGAATTATTGACTGGGCGTTTCAAAACTTACAACCACCATAATAGACGAGGCAAGGATGCTACTTATCTCAACGGTGAGCTAAGAGTCAGAGATTCTGCTTCTCTAAAGTGTTTGTTTTCTACAAAAAAAAATATCCCATTCATATTAAAAACATGATATTACTCATGTCATCGGTAGGTTTCTTAACAAATATGTTATAAATAGAATTGGCAGACTTCTACACAACATTACCTCTCATCTAAGTAGTACGCTAAGCGTTTACCTCTTAAATCACTGGTACAATTTTATGTAAATATATAGTTGTGTATGCTATATTAAGAACAAATTGGACCCTTATTACTTTGTTGAAGTCATTACGTCCGGTCACGCTATATCTGACAATAATGCACCTTGATAATAGCCTTGCAGTGTAGTAAAATTGCAAAAGCTTTGTCATGTTCAAAGCTCAACATTTCGCCCTGCAGGCTTTCCACGGTCCATCTACGAATAGGACTGTTTTTAAAGACCATTTCAATAATCTGAATACAAAGAAATTCATAAGTGCTCTGTCAACTTGACTGGTATGTCTTCATGTGGAACAGCACATGAATACACGTCTTATTTTCTAGTTGCTTAAGATGAGCAACGATTGAAGGAATGTTTAGTGGAAGCAACTTTTATGCACCTTATTTGTGTTTCTCTCCAGACAGAGATCATTCTTGATTACGTTGTGCATATTTGGCTGGGACATGTGGACAGCTTTTGATACTGAGTTCGGTGTTCATTATACTCATTTATTGCAAGGCATCACACATTGTTTATAATTGTGAGGGTACGACTTGTTTCAGATATCTTTGTGAAACGTATTGACTCTCAAGTTCATTCATATTTTTTGTTTTCCAATGTCATGACGTACATGCTCTTATCAAAACCGACAACTTTTCACTGGAATCACTTTACTTACGTGAAATAAAAAAAAAAGTCCAAATGTAGTTCTGATACATCCCATTCCACTGCAAATTTATACTAGCCGTACTCTTTATATGACCTGCGTTTACTAATTTGTATATTCCAAATTGTTTTAATATAATGTACTCAAGCACTGTGTAGATTACTAATGCAAGTGGTACGTATGCCAATCATATCAATGTACGATTTATAAACTACAATTCCACACATATAAACGATACATTTCTAAGTAAGAATGTCACACATTTCAAGATAAGTTTATAAACGAAAGTGGTGTTCATTTTAATAGTAGATAAGTAAGCACGAATGCCACTTATGTTGCTGGTAATAATATCTATCAAAGGATATTTATGATGTGATTGGCGTAATAATTATTGCTTATGTTTTCTGGTTTAGCATTATTTTTAGGTTTACAGTTGGTTTGTAGACGTGTGTACTACGCATACTAATAGGAGGTTCTTAAGCAATGGTATCTCTCATTACAGCTATAAGACCTAAATAGTGACGTTACTAATGGTTTCTAAAGAGTCCGATAATTAGATTTAATTCACTGTATTCCCAAAAAGAATAATATAAATATCATGTAATATAGTTTTAGTTAGTTATCACCATTAGATTCCATCTAGGAACATAGGGCCGCAATCGCTTGCGGATTCTTCAACAAGTATTTACGTGAGTAGGTTGTTAGCCCACTGCACCTAGCCGTCCCTAATTTAGCAGTGTAAGACTAGAGGGAAGGCAGTTAGTCATCACCACCCATCGCCAACTCTGGGGCTACTCTTTTACCAACGAATAGTGGATTGACCGTAACATTATAACGCTACCACGGTTGGGAGGGCAAGCATATTTGGCGCGATGCGGGCGCGAACCCGCGACCCTCAGATTACGAGGCCTTACGCGCTAGGCCATGCCAAGCCCTCATGTAATATAATTCTACAGTAATTCACCGTGAATGTTGTTATTAAGCACAAAACTACACAAAGGGTTTTCTGTGCTTTACCCAGTACGGGTATTGAAACCCTGTTTCTAGCAGACATACCGATGTGTCACTGACATGGAAGGTATGTATAAAGAATTCATTTAACTCATTGTTACTTGTTAAATTTCGTTCATAGCTACTCCAGGGACATCTGCGCTTGCTGTCCCTGATTTTGAAATGATAGATTAGAGAGAGAGGTCAGCTGGTCAGGGTTTCACTAATCGAATAATGAGATTTAACCGAATTTTTTATAATGTACCCAAGGCGTACGATGTTTGTCAATGGTAAAGGAGGGCGATCCACGGAACCTGAGATCCACAATCCGGTACGTTAACCCACTAGGCTGCGAGCAGCCAAGTTCATTTAATAAGGTCTCTGAAGAATCTTATTAAAATGCTGACTAATTTTTTTTAATCAGTAAAGACAAAAAGTACAATGAATTGGTTTACTTAATAGCATTGCAGAAGGACCACCATAAGCACGGTGACTGGATTTACTTTAATATAATAATGCATTATATCCCATAAGTACGACGACAAAGTTTGTTTAATACAACTAAATAGAATAAACCTATAATCACAGTAGCTAGGCTGTATTAACTTCAGTCATCTAGAGCTCACCATAAACACATCGGTGGACACAACAGATGGCCAAATGTGGCTTTGCTATAAGAAAAACATACACACAAACTCATCTTATTCAATACAGCCAGGCAAAGCACCTATAAACACAATGAGTAAGTTGTATTAAGCTCAGTTACGGTTTCGTTTAAAAAACTTTCAGTGAACTATGCAGGCACAATATTTAGGCTTTATTTAATATAATTACACGATTTTGTTTAATACAATCTTTCAGAAAACTATGCAAACACGACATTTAGGCTTTATTTAATATAATCACACGGTTTTGTTTAATACAATCTTTCAGAGAACAACAAACAGAATATTTAGATTTCATATAATATAATTAGACAGCCTCGTTTAATACTGTATCTCGGAGAACCATGCAAACAAGGTGTCTTGGCTTTATTCAAAATAATTACAAGGTTTATTTTAAAACACTCTTTTGGAGAACCAAAACACCAGGGTGTATAGATTTTATTTGATATAAACGCACGAATTCGTTTCCTGCAGTCTTTTGGAAAACCACATGAACAGGGATACTAGATTTACTATACTACAATAATAATAATTTCGTTTATTACAATTTTTAAGATAACCATTTAAACACAGTGTCTGTATTTTATTTCAAACAATTAGATATAAAAAACTTTGTGGGAGGAACTAAGTTACTATTTAGTGTAATCACATCATAAGCTTAAAACATTTACAGTTAATACAATCAATTTCCTAAAGAATCACACATTCATCCCATGAATAAGGTGTTGCGTCCCGCCAAAGGAATGGACTGTGTTACACAGTTTCACTCTGTATGGGGTTAAGAAAGCAGTTCATGGTAAATAAATGTAAAGAGTTGAGATTTAAACAACAAAATACAGAATTCGTGACGGCGAGAAACTCACTTGAAGTAAAAATGTATTGTAAAGACGGCTGGTATGGGTATTAACACTTTAATTAAAATAAAGTACAGAACAACGTTTCGATCTTTTTAGGTCATCTTCAGGTTAACCTTGAGAATAAAAAGTACAGAATCTCTTTATAACACAAAAGTGAGAAAATAAGATTTGCCAACCCTTAGAAAAATTATTTACTTTTACTGTAACTAAAGTCACGTTTTTATTGCTTATAATGTGCAAAGCCAAAACAGTAAGTTTTAAAAAGTGGAGTAATAAAACGTATTTCTATGAGAAAAGAGATGTGGTGTAACACGTTTATAGAAGAATTGTTAACATAGCCACATCTAGAACTACATTTGTACGGTTATTAGCTACTTTTTATTAGTAATTTTACTTATAAGCTCTTCATACAGTATACTAGTTAGGCTTTAGATCTAAAATTAGAAATTGGTGTTAAGTTACATAAACTGTTTTCTCTCAAACAAAATGTTAAAATAGAAGATGAAGTAATTGGACCAGAAAATATTAAAGTTCTAACGGAGCTAAATTTCGCTCCTTGGATCAACCGTAGTTTTAATTGGTACTATGATGAAGATTTAAAACAATTTAGCAATAAATTTTATACAGATGGTTCAAAAATTAATAATAAAATTGGATGTGCTTATATATATATTTATAATGATGAAATTAAAAATGAAAGTTTGTTTAGATTAAACGATAATACAACGCTACTTATGGCTAAATTGTTTGCAATTTTTAAGACTATTGCTTTCATGGTAAATAATAACATTTATGAAGCAGCGATATATTTTGATTCAAGGTCATCATTAATGGCACTTAAATCATGTAAAGATAATAATTATTTAGTTTATAGAATTAAAGAATATATTATCTACAATAATCTTAATATTACTTTTGTTTGGGTTAAAGCCCACATTGGGATCATTTACAATAAAACAGTAGATCTTAAGACTAAGGAAGCCACAGAGAAAATGGAAATTAACGCTGAATTTAGATATAGTAAAAAACAAATTAAAACAAAATTAAATAAAGAATTATTAAGTAATTGGCAACAAAGTTGGGATGATGCTTCTGTTGGTAGATTCACTTATAAAAATTTTAATAAAGTAAGTCTTAATAGATGTAAAGGAGATTTCTATATGAATCAAATTTTAACAAATCATGGGGTTTTCCCAGAATATCAAGCAAGATTTTACGGAAAATCTAATTTATGTCACTGTGGAGAAATAGGTACACACGATCATATAATTCTATATTGCAAAAATTACGATTATATTAGAAAAAAATATTTTCCTAAAAGTTATTTCAATTGGGAATTTAAGAATTTGCTATTAAATGTGGGAGCAGTAAATGGTATTAAGTGTATTATTACTGATATATTGGAAAAGTTATGTTGAAATTTGTTCGATTTATTTAGGTATGTAACTGATGTAGTATATTATAACAATCTTGTAAGTTGTATAAATATAATATTATTATTGTTAGAATTATTTTAAAAAAAGAAAAAGAAAAGATTATCTTGAAATTTGTTTGATTTTTATTTGTTTTTGTTTGTTACGAAGTTGGTAACTGATATAATATTTTGTAATACTCTTGTATATTGTAAAAAAAAAAAGTGGGATTTGGCGACAAATTTTTTAGTTAGAGGAAGTCTCAATTTGAAATGTTAGGTTTTATTAGTTTGATTTGCTCTACTGGCTGGATTTGTGTATGTTGATATTGGAGTAATTAGCGAGAAGTATTGCTTTGCAGCGGCATAATCATTCTTCGAATACCCCGTAAGGGGTGGGTCGATTGTATTTCTGGTTCTGGTTAATAAGCATTATTAATAAACTTCATCTACTATATTCCGATAGAGGGAGTCATAATTATGAGTAGTAAATTTCATTGGTAAATATGTACCTGTGACACTATAGGCCCGTTTACAACTGAGGTAACCAGGAGCTTTTTAACGTTTGATAAAGATAACATTGTTATCGATATTTACTTTGAATAAGAGAAAAAATACGTTGGTTTGGCTGTTATTAAGCGCAAAGTTACATAATGAATTTTTGTGTTTTCCCCCTTTCCACTGATATCTAAACCCGAATTTTAGCTTTGTAAGCCGACAAACTTATCACTGAGCCATTGGGTAGCAAAAATATAAGTATACTAAATAGTTTCGCAAAACTGCTTATTTGTGCACCACTCGATGAAATAACTTGTATTTAAGTCTGTTAAAAACATTTGTGTGTATATTTAGTGCAACTTTTCACAACTTAGCATTTCTGTCTTACTTAATTGTGCTTTATTGTTATTTTGTTTTACGAATTTCGCGCAAAGCTACATGAGGGATATCTGCACTAGCCGTCCCTAATTTAACACTGTAAGACTAGGGGGAAGGCAGCTAGTCATCACCACTCACTGCTAACTCTTGGGCTACTCTTTTACCAACGAATAGTGGGATTGATCATCACGTTATAACGCCTCCACGGCTGAAAGGGTGAGCATGTTTGGTGCGACGGGGATTTGAACCCGCGACCCTAAGATTACGAGTCGAGTACCTTAATCCCCCTGGCCATGCAGGACCAACAGCAACGGTAATGTTACATCGGTATTTTACTCCGAGTTATATATTTTGTTGCAAAAGTAAATTAACGGTTTCTCTTATTCAAAGGAACCACTGGTAACGCTCACCTTTCCGGACTCAATCTCTCTCAGACCAGCGGGCTAGAAGAACAAATCTCCGGCAGAAAGAACGATTTGAAGTACGATAGCGACTACAAAGACGACGATGATATTTACAGTGACGACGATTACGAGTTTCAAAAAAATGAAGGTTTGGCATAAGTAATCTCTCATTACATACGTTGTAATTTTCTACCTTTCATAATTTATTTTAAAATAGGCATCTAACGTTTCCACTTAGATAACGTGTTACATGCTAACTGTATTTATTTAATATATTATCTACCTTTGTTACTTAATGCCATCTTTATTGTTCTCTATCTTTATCGTAATTTTTACTGAACACTTTTTACTCTTTGCTTACAATAATTTTCCTTGTTCATTTACTCAATGGGGTTAATAATACCTATTAATTCAGCGCAATTTTTGATTTAGCTATGCATTACACTATGTAACAAAATTTTTACTTTTTCTTGTTCCTGGGCAAAAAGTGTTATTTCCCAATTGCTTATGCCTAAAGTAAAAGAAAAGACCTATTTTTCTCTTCAAACTTTGCTTTTGTAACCTGGGAGCGTATAATGAAAACGTGATGGCAGACTATATTTGGGGGCTGATACGTGAAAGTGATTTACATTAGGGTCGCAAATCTTGAAAAACTACTTACTTCTAAACATTTTGTTCATTTTTATATAACTTTAGTATAAATATATGTAAATCTTGATTCACATGTTATTTTATTCAGACCTTATGTAAATGAAAATGTGCAAATTTCTCCATTTTTATATAGAAAATAGGTTAATTTCTAATTTTTATTATCCAGGTCACAAAAGTAAAGTTTGATGGGAATAATGGTTATTTTCTGTACTTTTACAACATAAGCAATTAAAAAATAACACACACTATCCAGGAACAAAATTTGTGTTACATAGTGTTATTTATAAACTAAGCTTTTCATTGTTTTCTGCTTTTTTCCACTTAATGCGTGACATATACCGATTCCACTGACGTGTAATCTACTGTGTTCAATGTACTTTGTAATGATGTTTACTGAATGAACTTACATTCTACCACTTTCTTACCATGTAATCCGACAACATAGTTAACACGTAATTAATATATTATTTACCATTTTCACATGATTAATGTGGTATGCAATATCCAGTAGTTTAATGTGTTACCTATCACACTTGCTTAGCGTAGTATCTATTATATTTGCTCATTTAGCTCTTAATATCTAAGGTGAATTTTGGCAAGACTGTTCTGATGTCCAAAAGCGGTTTTTTTAATTACTTAAAAAGTCGATTATTATACGTAGAATTTCCGCTAGCATGAAACAAAAAATATCAATACTATTAGAAAGTCAGTTATTATGAAAATAAAGCTTTGTTTCATATGAAATCCACCCAAGTAAATACTTATTTAAGTAAATACTTATTTAAGTAAATACTTATTTAAGTAAATACTTATTTAAGGGAACCACTGATAGCGCTCATCATTTTGGACAGAATATCTAATGGTTAACACACTGTGTAGTTTTGACTACTTTTAACTTGCTGTCTACCATTTCTATTTATTTGTAGCCCCCCGCTAGCACAGCGGTATGTCTACGGATTTACAACGCAAAATCAGGGGTTCGAGTCCTTTCGGTGGGCTCAGCAGACAGCCCGATGTGGCTTTGCTATAAGAAAACACACACTATTTATTTGCATATGTTATCAGCCACTTCCTTAATAAGCGCCCCCCGCTAGTACAGCGGTATGTCTACGGATTTACAATGCTAAGATTAGGGGTTCGATTCGACTCAGTGGGCTCAGCAGATAGCCCAATGTGGCTTTGCTGTAAGAAAAACACACACCGTTAATACGTATAGCACCATAGCATTAATATGTTTTTTACAATACATACTTATTGTATTAACACAACTCGTATTTTCAGTAAACCCCACAGTGTTATTTTAGGGGGAAGAAGGGGATATCAGAGCACATGTTTTTTAATAAGTGTGATTTTTTTTCAGATCACATCGATAGTCTCGATGTCAGCAGTACAGACCACTTTTCTCAATATGACCTTTTTTTTTTATTCCAGTAACCAGTGGTTTTCCTTCCGGACCAGGCGAGTCTTCTATAGAAACGTTACTAAGAAATATTCAAGGACTTCTAAAAGTTGCGGCAGACAACGCTAGGCACCAAGATAGACAAGTTAACCTCGAAAAAGGTAAGTTGTAAACATGGGTTAACTATGCAGTGGTGTTTATGCGTACCGATTGGCTTTTCAGCTACGTCGGGGGTGATCGTAACCTCGGAAATTTCAATTAACGTCAATCGAGAAAACGCAAATAAATTACGATGGACTAGGAGACCAGTAATAAAATCGTCTGTTTTTTTATTGCAATCGTTTAAGTATTCTCAGACCTTTTCCGATGTTGTAACAAATTTCCATTTCTTTTATGCAAGGCATAAAGAGCAGTTCACATCTTGAAATTTATTTATATGTTAACTGAAACAAAATAATATCTGTAATGTAATTTTTAGTGGTTTCAAAATCTGTTATTTAAAGCAATGCTTTAAGCTATAATGAATTATGATGTCTGGAACTGAGTTTTATTTCAAAAATCCTGTTTTTGTAACATATTTGTGTTTTGTTCTATGCTGATACCTTTATAAGTTGTTTCAAACTTTTTAATGTATTTAGTGCTTTTGAAGCTTAACTTATTATTGTATTACGTTTTGTGTAAGCCTAATATTTTGATAAGTTGTGTTAAAACAAAACCTGAGATCCTAATCAATATTTTCTTATGAAAGCGGAACTGAAAATGGAGATTGTTAGAGAAAAAGAACTTCGGGACAGTCTAGAGAAGCAACTTCTCGAAGAACAAAAAATTAGAAGTGAGTATAACGTTTTAATAACTTCTTCGTTATTTTTAAATTACGTATAAGGATGAACTTTTACCTCCGCTAGTAGTACAGGGGTATGTCTACAGAATCACACTACAAGACACCGTGTGTTTTTCTGTGTGTTTTTCTTATAGCAAAGCCACATAGGGCTATCTGCTCAGCCCACCGAGTACAAGACACCGGCTTTCGATACCCATGGTAGACAAAGCACCACTAGCTCATTGTGTAATATTGTGTTTAATTCCGAGCAAAGAAACAACACTTTGAACGTTATAAGCAATAGAAAATGGCTAATTATAGTTTTATAGCACACAATAAAAACTGTGGGCTGAGAGTAACTTACAAACTACAAAAATAAAAACAAGCAACTTGTCTTTTGTTTCCTTCTTAGACAAAACTAGTGAAATTTATCAGCTTAAATCATCAAAAATTCGATATTTTTGTCATTACCTATAGTTCTAACGTTTACAGATATAAGCAACACATTTAGCATGCGTCCTTCACCCTGAATTTGTTGAATATACAGGTAATTTTCGTGATTCTATACAACATTGAAAATAAGTATGTAAACTGTAAATAAAATTCAGGTATTATGGGATTGCTCTCCACTCTACAGTATGAAATCAAATTGTACCTGAATACAAACACACGTTGACAACATATATTGTAAGTGGTTGACATTGCTACACCAATATAGTGCGTATGAAATACCGACACTTATACTGTTCTTAGCAGAAAAAATATGACACCAAGCACAAAGAAGTGGTGAAATAATAACTACAAGGGGAGGGAAGAAAAATGAGTAAAAGGCTCACAACAATGCCTTGACCAACACAAAGTCCTAATATGAATATTATTGAAGCTTTATGGGCTTATATAAAGAGAGAAAGGACCAGTGAGCTACTTCAACTTGGATGAACTTTGTGGAGTAATACACGAGGTTTGGACAAATATTTTACAGTCATATGTTAATAAACTTATTGTAACATGAAAACAAACTTTACTTAAATATTTACAGTAAGTACGAAATATTGGAGCATTGTACAACTTTTATACTTTTCTTTTGTACTTTCTGTAATAATTTATTGCACATATGATATATTGATCATTTATTTGCGACTACACATTGTTTGTAACCTTTGTAGGTATATCATCCGTGTGTTTTCATAATCACTCTCGATTCTATGTGGGGTTTCAAAGTTATTAAATTGAAGTACTTATGATACATCTACAGAACTTTAGTTGAAGCTACTAAAGTGAACATTTAAGGAGTAGTCATTAACTGTCTTCTATAGTGGTTGCTTTGACACATGAGATCTCTGCCTTAAAAGAAACAAATATAGAGTAGATATAATATTCTGTATAATAAAGTGTCAAAATCTATCGAGTAGTAGGTTATGCATTTAGCCTTAACGCTGTTGCTACTATATGTAGCATTCTCTCTTAGAAGGTCTTAATGTAACAGTAGAGAGGTAAGATTGTGTTTTAGGAAGAGAAAAAGATTCACTTCATCCATTATCTCGTTACATCCAATATCACTCATACTTCTTACCATTGATCAAAATCATCATCTCTACATATATAAAGTGTTTTCTGATTATTTTTGTCTCTAACTTTGATGTTATAAATAAAATATTATTTATGTTTGTATAATGCAAAATTAAGCTTCATCAATGCATTTAAATTACCTGAAGTATCACATCTTCCTCAGGATTCGTGTTCATTCGGTTTTGCGTTTTGTTCCAAGTGTGTTAAAAGACTGTTTATCTAATTAATTGTTATTTTCTTTACAATTAAAAGCAATACAACATTAAAATGTTACACAATAAATAATTATTGAAAAAGGGACTTGCCATAAAAGACTCTACATATGTTTCAGTGTCTATATGACACTATTTTCAATAAAGTGACATGATAAACTGAATCGGTAAAAAATCATGGAAGATCTAATCCCGTGAGTGACTATTAGATACACGACATTGTCGTCACAAATTGCTAGACTTTTGTCCACGAACTCAGTTGGCCATTACGACAGAAGCTGGAGTGATTATCAGGAACCACACAGTGAGGAACAGCTTCAATGGTTTGGGCTTAATTCAAGCCTGTTCTACTCTAAAATAACATCGAACAATCCGTTCGTATTTTTTTACAAAATAAACAAAACTGTCATAAACATCATATGGCACCCGTACTCCACACAGATTAATCAAAGTTTTGTGTACACCAAGGATTACTGGATTCCCTTTGGCAAGTCAATGGTATATTTTGTGCTTATATTATCTTGGTAGCTCAATTACGGCTTAGGAAGGCAACTGTGAAAGGTTCCCAGGAATGAATTTAATGTTCGACAGCATATACATACTGGCGTTGTATTGGAAACATTTTTAAAGTTATTCATGAACACAAGAGGACTGGACTTTACTTATAAAGGATTATTCCCGATATTGTACTGCCAATATTATTATTTTCTTGAACGTGTAATTACAAAGGTCACGGATTGGCTAACAAGATTCTTAGACCAAACCCATTTGACCGTCTCTAAGAGTGCCTTAGACACGGTTTCTTAACACTTTACCACAGTATTCGACATTTAATAGTGCAATACACTTACTAAATAATAGTAAAAGATTCCTCGAAAGTGGCTCATTACCTCATTAGACATATACCTTACAGACGCACAAAGTATATGAATGCCGAGAAGCAGGGTCATGCTCGTTTCTAATCATCTCTTTAATACAATCACTTAACATTCAAAAATGTTTATGTTATAGTGAGTTATAATGAGAGTATCAGTGGTTGCACGACCATGGATAAAGATTTAATCCGAAACACTAAGGCTTTTGTTACTGAAACCAAAATAATAGTTGATTATATTATCACGAGACTTCAAAGGAAACTTTCCGTAAAGGATGTATAATCCAATATTAAAAAATTAATGATTGTTATCAAACTTTCCATGTATGTAATTCAATTATGTTAAACTTATTATATCTAGCGAAACAAAAATATCATAAATACGGCAGTAATTATAAGAGGAATGGGCCAGATATGCAATACAAATTACACTCTCAAATGTATTGTACATTGCAGACAGCATGTAAATAAAACTTTATAAACATTTTACACACACACACACACTTCTAAGTAGTAAACAAACCAACTGCATAATATAAAGTCACCATGCACTCAAGAAAGTCGACAGAGTAGAAAAATTTCTCAAGACTACAAATTTGTCAATCTGACTATCTAGCTGACTAACGTTGTTGGAAAGGCATAAGTCTCTCTTGCCTTCATCTTATACATAACTAAATGTACATGACTGAATTATTTTACTTTGGCTAAAAGTGTTCTTCTTAGTTTTACTTATAATCTTGGTAATAACAATAATCATTTTGCAACTAGTAACGAGTTAATAATACACTAGTAGCCATATGCTATGATTACGAGCGAGCTCTGTGAGTTGCCAAGTAGCAACCCGCCCTCATATCATGTGTAATGCACGATTCCTTATGCGAACCCATTACTTTATCATCTTGCAGTTGTTTCAGCTAGATAAAAATATGAACTATGTAGATTCTCTAGATTTAGGTTCTAACTCTGATCTAATCTTTGAAATCAAAGTTTTCAGTTCTGTACATCTCACTCGAGGGTTTTATGTTGTACAAGGTAATTTTATCATATCAGTGGGTGCCTACAACGTCAGTCTCCTACGTGAGGACAAACGCTACCACTGCTTCTATGACAGGCTTTGCTCGAGAAAGCAAAATCTGTAAATTATATGAGTTATCTTTGAATTGTTTTCAAACTAAGTGTAAGATATTGGAATCTAAGGTTGTACTTCAAACAGTGTGATTTTTAAAATATGCCTTTCAAGGAAACAAATCGAGAAAAAAGGAGAAAATATTATGTCATAAGCTAAAAAAATATTGTTTTCCAGTGAAGAGACTATTACTGCAAGAATGGAGAGAAGGGTAGAAACAATAATACTGAATGTGCAAAACAAGCCTTAGTCATTAATAGAGCAAAGAGAAAAAATTGCCACCATCACTAGATGGAAAAAACTATAACCGATTTATCAACAAAAGCCAAGAAATATGGAGAGATAGCTCTGAGAAAAGCTACGAGGAGGGTTAGCCTAGAGTCCAGTCACTTTCAAGCCTTAACGCCTGGAATAGTTACAAGAAGAAAAGGCTAACAAAGCAGTCACTCTTGAGACTTAGTGCCAAAAAAACTATGAGAGAAGTGTAAACAATATTTAAATAAAAAAATTAGTAATTAGGAAGGAGAGCACCATAAAATAAGGAAACAAGGTAGGAATGGGCAAGTTGACATGATAACACTTTGTTTTTTTTTCGAAACGCTGCAACCTGAAAGTGGATATCCTGGTTTTTACATCATTTTCTAAAGGTTATGGTTGTTTTAGTTTTATATACATGCTAATTGGTTTTAGAAGCAATTTAATGCTTACATTTAAATATGAGCGACAGGACCACGCACATGAAAAGTTGTAACGGGAACGTTTTGTTTTTTTTATAGAAAAAACAACAACAAAACAACTGATCCAATTTTCACTAATTATTTAACACTGTAATATTTAGAAACAAAACAAATTACTATTATTTTCCAACTAAATCTCTTATCAAAGCCCTTGTTGTGTAGATATTTTCCAGTATTTATTTCTGAGTTATTGGTTATAAAATACGAATAGAAATACTAAGCAGCATCGTAAATAAACATTTGTTCTTGGTACATAAATGACTGGGACACGCCAACTTTGGTGTGTTAGTTACGGCTCTACAGAGTCGTAAGTTACGTGCGTCATAAACGTCTGGGCACAATTCTCGACGGTAAGAAAGCTTGTTACTCCGGCTATCATTCGCAAGCACGTGCATTATTTACACGGTGTGCGTGCCACAACTCTCCGCTCGTTAATCGTTTTGAAGTTGATTGGTTATACTTGAAAATTGTTATCGGAAAAGTAACTTTGTATACTAGAAATTTCGTCATATCACACGACAGTATCAGCAATCTGTTTAACTTTTAATGTAATAGAATACTTCAGATGTATTATAAAAAACAAAATAAAAGATATATATTTATCACTAAAGTAAAATTAAAAATTATAAAATATTAGTAAAGATTCACAGCAAGGTTAAAAAACTCAAAAAAGAAAAAAGTCAAATAGCAGTTGTTGACGTATTTCTAGAAGTGATTGTTTTCAAGTTGTGCTTAAAATTAGATATGCAGGTATATATTTACTAGTCATATTTCTATAGCGAAGTTGTATTTTTTTCCTCGTCCTAGTCATTTATCAGAAGAGACTGAAGAAAGAACGTAGGACTCGACGACGGTTACACGAACAGTTCCAGGTGGAAATTCAAAAGAGAACTCACTGTGAGGAAGCGTTTCGTAATTCTTCAGTGGACTCTTTGCGTTTGTTGAATGGTAATGCACACAGATTTATTGTACAGTAACTAAGATTTTAATACAGATTGTCTTCAGTAAAACCAGTTGCAAATGATTTTACTTTTATGTAATAAAAAGTTTATTCATCACAGGAAAATACTGAAGGGTTTAAATATAATCAGTGAAGGATGTTCTGGAATGAATAGATATATAACATATATATAATAAATACGTATATAACTAACGAAAAATATTATACATTAAACGTAAGAAAATTCAAGAAGGATAATATAGGATAAATTATGTTATATTATTACATATCACACAAAAATAGTGAATAAGATGTATGATAAACATATGATGGCTTGGCATGGTCAGGTGGTTAAGGCCCTCGACTGGTAATTCGAACGTCGCTGATTCGAATCCCTGTCACATCAAACATGCTCGCCCTTTCATCCGTGGGGCGATATAATGTTAAGGTCCATCCCACTATTCGCTGATAAAAAATAGGCCAAGAGTTGGCGGTGGGTGGTGATGACTAATTGCCTTCCCTCTAGTCTTACACTGTTAAATTAGGGACGGCTAGCGCAGATAGCCCTCGTGTAGCTTTGCGCGAAATTCAGACCACAAACATGTGATATTTGAATATTAACACCTACGGAAGTGTCATTTACCATGAATACATTTCTGTGTTTATAGGTTAAAAAAAGGCGGAACGTCGTCAATTAAATCGATTTGCATAATAACTTTAGCATACAAGTAAAATAAAACGTATTTAAAATTCTTTGTTTGAAATTAAGCACAAAGCTACACAATGGGTTATTTGTGCTCTGCCCACCACGTGTATCGAAACCCGGATTTTAGCGTTGTAGGTTCGTAGACATGCCACTGTACTGCTGGGGGGCATATTTAAAATAAACTTGCTTTAAACCACATTACATCTAACGAACCAATATGGTGTAGAAGTCGTAAAATAGCAAAATACTTACGTGTGTGGGCCCGGCATGGCCAGGCGGTTAAGGCACTCCACTCGTAATCTGATGGTCTTAGGTTCGAATCTCCGTCGCAACAAACATACTCCCTTTTCAGCCGTGGGGTCATTATAATGTGACGGTCAATCCCACTATTCGTTGGTAAAAGAGTAGCCCAAGAGTTGGCGGTGGGTTCTGATGAGTGGCTGCCTTCCCTCTAGTTTTACACTGCTGAATTAGGGACGGCTGGAGCAGATAACCCTCGAGTAACTTTGCGCGAAATTCAAAACAAACAAAAAACAAAACTAACGTGTGTGCATATGAATATCTGAAATGTCGTTAACTGAACTGTATACACGTATGCAACATAAGCCTTCACACCCTCTGGGAAATCCAATAAATTTATTAGTTGTCTCTGTTAGATAATATCCGAAAGATATTTGTCAAAGTTTTATAAAATAATAGTTATAATTTTCCACAGTAGTACTATGGAAATGCTTCAACGTTAGGCTTGTGCTCTGTTTTAAATCTTTGCTTGTTTGTTTGTTTTTTGAATTTCGCGCAAAGCTATACGAGGGCTATCTGCGCTAACCGTCCCTAATTTAACAGTGTAAGACTAAATAGAAGGCAGCTAGTCATCATCACCCACCGCTAACTCTTGGGCTACTCTTTTACCAACGAATAATGGGATTGACCGTCACATTATAACGCCTCCACGTTTGAAAGGGCGAGCATGTTTGATGTGATTGGGATTCGAACCCGTGACCCTCGGATTACGAGTCGAGAGCCTTAATCACCTGGACATGCTGGGCAGTAAATCTTTGCATCAAAGATCCTTTGAAGTACACAAAAGTAATAACTGGACCAAAAACAATATTGCATACATTGTACTGGACCAAATTTAATATTACTTTCATTCCATCCCATCCAGTCCATGAATGACTATAAACAATGTATATAAATAACATAAATTTTCAAGAAGACATTTCTTAATAGAAAAACAAACTATCCTTAGTGAGACTAACTTGTTTTAGTTTATATTTGTGACATCAGTTACACATTACATCTTTACAAGTTAAAATATACCTGAAAATGTTTTTGTTTATTAGTTTTCATTTTTTACGAATCTTTTCTCTCGCCATTTTTGAGATAAAATTATTTTTAAATTAAAAAGAAAAAAGACGTGTTGAAAAAAATTTATCCGCAATTTGTTCTATCTGTTTTTGAACATACATATACTAACGTGCTATAACCTGTAACATAATTTAGTCGATTGCATTTGCAAAATAAGTATCAACACTTCTTGCTAATAATGTTAAAGTCACTTTTTGTCGCACATTTTTCAACAACAACACATTCCCCTTCCGAGAAGCATCCTACCCTTAAATATTTTGTGCTCTTAGGACAGAATCTCATGTTCAAAACAATGTATTTATGTCAGATGAATTGAAATGTTAAATAGATTTATTTAAAATAATTTCTGCAAAACCAAGATAACGATACAAACAACTCCCAAAAGTAAAATATGTTGATTTTGTTTCATTCATTTCGTTCAATATGTTAAAGAATTTTAATATATAAAGGCTCCATTTAGAGATGAAATTGTTCGTCTTTCTGTGTTTCACAGTACTTTTAAACTATAGAAACAATACACATGTCTAAAATGTGTAGTTTGTGTAACCGCTTTCATTTGACGATTTCCCAACCTGTGCCTACAAGTCACAAAATCGTTTATAAGCAAAATACCATCTTGATTTCTAAAATAAAATTTATTGAATAACCGCATCAAATTCTCCTGTAATAAATTTAAGTTTTTCATCTAAAAATATTCCAACCTGAGCTTAATGTTACCCCTAATACATACAAAAAGAACTGTAGTATAAATGGTCATTCCTTCAATAGTGAAAATATTACTTTATTGTTAAACTTGCATAAGTTACGGTTTTTATCTCGTAGCAGTTCATGAGGTTTGATAATAATTTTCACGTTAATAATAATAATAATAAAAATAAAACAGTTACTTAGAAACAATTCGATAGTCCAAATAGAACAATGTCAACCAGTAACTGCAATGGTATTTAAATGAATAACAAGATTGCCTATCATTCTTACAACGTATACATAGCTTGATCTTAAGGTCAAAATGTCAGTCCGCTAATATATAATAAATTCATAGTCATCTTACATTTTGAAAATTCTTTTAATCTTTTTTTTTTTTATTTTACAAAGTTCGTCAGTTATGGTATAACCTTCTTGTTAAGGCTTATCATAAAAAACAGTGTCGCTTGTATATGTGTTTTATTATTACTATTCTTCATGTGAAAGGTTTCTTTGTTTCAGAGTTTTGCGCGAAACTAAACAAAAGCTATGTGTGAAAAGTTGTTCTTAATTTCAAGTGATAAATTACAGGGAAGGTGTATGTCAATGACACCTTTTTTCAAGATTGCAGCTAATTTTGTTTGATTGAATAGTTGTTTTTTACCTCTCTGTTTTGTATATTTAGTTTCATCAACGATTTCAAAGTACTAAATACGTTTAAATAACAACGAGTCGCAAACCATAAATCTGCAGAATCACTTTCCTGCCACGCTAATCACAAGTCCACACCTGGCCCCATTTTTAAAACACCAGTAATATTTTCTCATATATTTTGGAAAGAAAACAGTTGTGTGCGCGCACGGTTTGATACCACTAATGTTAATAGCTTTTTTCATGCAAGTATTTTTCGACGCATGAATTACAAGTTTCGTAATTGGAGACGGTCTACACATTCTATATGTAAAAGAACTCCATTCATAAAACACTTTATAGATAATACTAATGCATCGTGGCTAATAAAACCTTATCGCTAAGATTATAACCTCAGCTGTTTCATTATCTATTGTTTTCGTAGAATGTCGAACCTACAAAAAAAAAACAAACTTGCATCCCAATAAGATATTTGAGAATTTGCAATGATGATTTTAGTTTCACTTGAATTTCAAAATAGTTTTAGTCATGCTGAAAACTTTTAGAGTGTTTTCAAAATGTACTGAATCATGTAAATTACTGAACATTAGCTTAAGTATGAAACAACTGATCATCAGCTGAGCCTGAAATCATGGTTTCCCGTACCATTATCATAGAATAAGAAGATATAGATACAACTCATTTTACATGTTTGGTTCTTATGTTACTAATATTTTACTTCGGAGAAGATTTTTGTAACTTTTTGTAAAGGGCCACGCAAACCATTAGACCAGACTCTGGTTCCTATACCAACGAAAAGTTATGTTAATGTTCATGATTCCTTTAAGATATGCGGTTTTTAGTATTTCTGTGTTTAATTTCTCACTTAAGAAGATATGAAGATTATCAGTAGTCGTGAACAGAACTACTGATATTTAGGTTGTAATTTAGTATTCAATAAATAAAAATAAAGCTACAATGTTTATGTGCTTAATTTCCCGCCGAAAAAGAAATTAAACTGCCTAGTATTTGTAGACTTAACTTCAAGAGGAGATAACAATGGTATTGTTTGTTATACGTGTTCCAAACTTTACAATACTCAAAATAAGATGATATAACCATAGTAGCTGCTCACGAGACTAGAGTTTAAATATAACAGTATTTATGTGTTTGGTATGTAAACTTGAATGGTGTATTACATGACAGAGAACAAAACAGCAAGCCAAGAGATCAGTGAACACAACCATTCTTTAACCACAAAAAGAGAGAAAAAAAAACGCCGATTTTACGGCTACCTTTAACTGAATAGTAAGACTGATCGTCACGTGTTATAAAATCTGAAAGTGTGCAGGTGTTAAGTGGTATATTGCCGTCAGAAAAAAGACTATTGGGACACTCATAATTGTGGAATCTGGATAGTTGTTGATAGTTATGGTGTTTATTCCTTACGTAATATAGTCTTATTCCATAGAGTGTGTTAGACATATTAAAAGCATTTATCGTATCGTACGTCATTGCATATATATATATATATATTACTTTTATAAATAACACATTTATTGTGTACTATGTTTCATCAACTTACAAATATTTATCCATTCATGTTTCGTAAGGTTCCATATATTTTACTCTCCATATGTTTATATTATGATAACTTTCATCCATTTGTCATTACCTTTCACAAACTTATCATATGATGGCTTCCATACATTTACCTCTGTCTTCGATACACTTACCATGTAGAAGATTAAATATATTTGTCTTTATCTTGCACACACTTATAATGAGACATCTTTTATACGTTTTTCTTTAGCTTTCCTATATTTATCGTGAGATGGGTTCCACATATTTATTATATAGCCCCCATTGGTACAGTGGTGTATTTGATAACTTACAAAGCTAGGAATTGGATTTCAATACCTGTGGTCGGCAGAGCACAGACAGCCCATTGTGTAGCTTTGTGCTTAACCTAAAAAAATAACAAAATGTATTTTATGATATCTGACAGGTGTAGAAATGGCCATCACATATTTATATTTTTTATATTCCGTATAATGTATTTCACATTTTATAGGTTAATACAATTTATTGTGATTTAAGTTTATCATATCTTTACAAAACCACACATTTATGTGTGAAATAAATTATAGGTTAGATACAAGTATTATGTTTCAGACATTTATTTTGTAAATTGTATCATGAACACGTATCATTATCTTTGAATATATTTCATAAAATGTATACACTTTAGCTGTCCAATGCTTGACAAAGTATTTAAATGCTATATATATGTAAAAGTAATGATGTAATTTCTTACAGAATCCCTAACAGACAATGTTGAAAAGGAACGGAACACCAGAAACGAAACAGAAAGGAAAACTCAAGGTTCGAAATGATAGTTAATCAGTTGTTTAGGTTTGTGAGTCAAGGTCTGTAATTCAGTAACAATAATGTTCAGTTTTCTACTAATATATGGCTTCCTAAATAAGTTCATTGACTGGAATATACTGTTGTAGATGAGCTTTTAAGTTCATGCAGACCCAGATATATGGTATTTTGAGATATATTTAAAACATTTTTTCGAAATCTATGTTATTTCTAGATATATAAGCATATAGTTTGCTCGTCTATCACAATGTACTTAATGTAATAAAAGTTGGCATAGCCATTATGTGAGTCTTCGATTGATTTATATTAGCTAACGTTCGTTTTTTTTTCGTAAATTATTAAAAAGGTCGATGCTACATATTTTTAGTTTCATAGCTTGTTTATCAACTCGCATAAGACAGACAGGGAGCAATTATTTCTAATTTACTAAAGCGTTTTCTACTAGATTCATCTATCCCCATATGAGTTGATGTGGCCTAAATAATATGAATCCATTGAAATAGTGGTATTCTTTAGAGAAACAATATCTAGAGAAATTCAGTACATTGGTGAAATGTTTAAAAAAAGGTAACCCAGAAAATTCAATATTTTTTGCCAAGAATGCATTTTCTGTTGGCAAAAACGTCATGCGAATTATTCTTATGAAGTGGAGAACGTTAAACTGAACTCAACAAGGAAAGATTGTAAGAACGTTTAACGTGTGTTACAGATTGGGAAATGTTAAAAAATTATGTAAACTGTCATTTGTAAATCAAATAGTTTGAGACAAATCCCATAATCAGTGCTGTGAAAACTCACTGTGTTTTATTAAGAAAGATAAAAAAGCAAGTGTTTTCGACAAACCTCATAAACAGTGTTATACAGATTATCGTGTTTCATTAAAGCAGAATAAGAAAAACCGAAGCAACTGTTTCAGACAGGAAAAATCTGAAATTCCCATAAGCTGTCTTTCAGTACGAAAAAGAAAATCCCCGAATCACAATTGTTTTTATATATGTACATATAGAGAGCGAAGTTAAGTTGTTTTAGAAAAACAATGTTAGAAAAATCATAATCACCTCTGTTTCACTAAGTGAGAATTCGAGACATCTAAATCTCCCCAGAGATCTAATAAAACTGTAACAAAAGGTACTAACGTTTAGTTCTGAGTAACTTAGTAGTATTTTTTTTCAGGGAAAATAGATTAGAATAAAAAAGAGAGTGTAATGGGTAATTTGTGGGGGGTGATGAAACAAGTTTTTAGTACAGTGTATTTTAGAAAGAAAGATACCAGAAAATCTGGTAAGACTAAAAATACAGTGATAATGATATCGAAAGTATGTGAAAAATCCTAATAAAAATCTTATTATTCAGAATGATAAATTCAAGAAAATTTAAATATACGCTGATGAAAAATACGTAATAAAATGTACCTCAAAAAACCAAAAAAACTAGCGTTTATGTTACCTCAGTAAAATATAATCGAGAAGAAAAGAAATTGATAACAGTTTTATTACAGAAAAAAATGTGATTAAGACTGTTACTTCCTGCTGTACGGAGAAGCAAATAAAATGAAAGGTTTGTGAAGCTATGTTTATTAATAAACTGAGGATTTTCTAATAAGTTCTCCATGGAGGATTTTACAGGGAATAAACTTAAATCATGCAACAACTTATGCTTTGTCAGACATGAAGAATATTGTGAAAGTCTTTACGTAAACGTTTCGTTATTACGAAGATATACAAACTTATAACTATCCTGTCGTAATAGAACACTTAATACCTAGACTTCTAACTATTCTATCGTAATAGGACACTTAATACCTAGACTTTTAACCATCTTGTCGTAATAGGACACTTGATACGTAGACTTTTAACTACCCTATCGTAATAGGACCCTTAATACCTGGACTTTTAACTATCCTCTTGTAATAGGACATTTAATACCTATACTTTTAACCATCTTGTCATAATAAGATCCTTAATACCTAGACTTTTAACCATCTTGTTGTAATGGGACACTTGACACGTAGAATTTTAACTGTCCTATCGTAATAGGACACTTAATACGTAGACTTTTAACCATCTTGTCGTAATAAGACCCTTAATATCTAGACTTTGAACCATCTTGTTGTAATAGGACACTTGATACGTAGACATTTGACCATTCTGCTGTAATAGAAAACTTGATATGTAAAATTTAACCTGTTACTTGAAAAATCTTGAAAGTTAATCCTCTTGTATTCTATAAGGTCTTCGTGAATATATAAATACCGCGATATACTGACACACTGGAAGTAATTTACGTGAATGTTTGTTTCTCTGTAATCTAAAACAACGGATAAATTTTAAATGAACCTTTAATTATCCTGTCTTAGTGAAACAATTAATAAAGCTTACGTAAATGTTGGATTACTGTGTACAATGAGTCATCCAAAGAGGCATATATGTAGATGTGTAAAAACACTTTTGTGGAAGTTTGATTATCTTGTTGCGGTTAAACACTTAACAAAGTCTCTATTTAGTTATCCTTACATGGTTAAACACTGAAGAAAATCTACTTTACGTAAGTCATGCTGTCGTGCGTGTCGAGCACTCAGGAAAGTCTAGTCTTACCATGCAAGGGGAACACTTGGAGAACTCTACGTAAGCGTTTTCATGTATGGTGAACACTTGAAGAATTCTGTAAGCATTTGATAACATTGTTATGTGAAAATATTTCATATTTTGTAAAACATTTGTGGATTGTCACATCATTTTGTCTCCTGTCATAGCAGCAGATTAAAGATTATATTGTGAAAATATAACAGTTATGTTTACATAGAAATATACATAAACAAACATGTAAACTCATCTCTGTTTTGGAAAACCAGAACCCATTTTAAGCGAACTGCTCTTTTCAATAACGGGCACTTACTTCATTAACCATTGAACATTCTGCAAGTGTATGTTCACGCTTGTACGATCGTTTTTTCTCCGATAAATATTTGTATAAGAGTTCTGGTAAACTTTTGCTAAATAACATAATTTATTGTCACTCGTAAAAAATTATAACTCTGAATTAAACTGTTGTTTATATTGTTCTACTCTGAAAAACAACTGACAGTGAATCGTTAAATGCTGAGAAAGAAACGACAGAATGCGTCAAACTTAAATGAATATCCCGGCATTATATTTAAATTATTATTATTATGTGTAAAAGGTGGAAAAGAACAATACCAGCATGGCCAGGTGGTTAAGGGTCGCGGGTTCTATTACCCGTTACACCAAACATGCTCGCCCTTCCAGCGGTGGGGGCGTTATAATGTGTCTGGTCAATCCCACTGTTCGTTGGTGAAAGAGTAACCCAAGAGTTGGCGGTGGGTGGTGATGACTAGTTGCCTTCCCGCTAGTCTTACACTGCTAAATTAGCGACGACTAGCGTAGATGGCCCTCGAGTAGTGACCAAAGTCACACTGGGCGGCTGTGTCCACAAAAATAGTGCTGTACTATTAGGGGACATCTATACAGGGACGGACGCTTAATTTATCACATAACTTTGCTTAATTTTAAATCTTAGATCTCTTTCAGCCACACACATCGGTTTTCTTCATGTTATGGGTAAGAACTTTAAAAGAACCCTTCTGAGAGTAAATACTTGGGGTTTTCGTCAAATATTATAACAAAAAAAAACATTTATATATTTTTTTTTCTTTTTAATCACTCTATTATTAATTATGACATTTTTTATTCCTTATTCTGATGGAGTTTTTATGTATGTATCACACATGCCTCAAGAAAGAATAGGACGAGTCGGTGTCTATTAGGAAGTATCCAAAGTTTTTCTTAAATTTCAAAGGATAGATGGTTTTAGACCATTCATTCCAATCTCACTATAAAAAATTGCACAAAGAAGGTAATGATTTCAATACATATATTCTGCGTCCACTATATTCCCTCACCATTGATTTAGCTGCAAGCTAAAGAAAAACTAACCAACCAAACAAAAACTGTTCATTATTTGATGTAATTAGTTTTATTTCGGACGAGTCTCCGCTTTATTATGTTACATTTTACGAGTTAAAATAGCCTGAAATTTTAATTAAGGTGAGTTGAATGTAAATATGTATCAAATTTATGACATTTGCCAACAAAATTGATACACACAGTTTCACTTTTTAACAAAGATATATTATAATACACAAACAATAATACAATTTATAATAATGATCTATATGCAAAAGTTTTAAACACTTACAAACAATACCGAGTCTTCTATCTGGTCCTGAACTGAATATTTTAGCAAGAGTTCACGATGAGAGAATTAATTTTATATTGATACACAGGTACACTTCACTTGAGGGGAAGCTAGCTAGCTTCTTCACAAGTGAATTTTCTCACCAACGAAATGTCTAATGGTCTCATAGAAATACTGAGCTACGAAATTAATTCACTGAAGTTGAACGGTTCGTAATGTTCAAAATCTATAATTGTTCCTAGTCAAATATCTCTAGTTTTCCGATTAATAAGAGTTATAAGGTTCCTGAAATTTCAGTTGACAATAATACTGGCAATCACAAGTATTTTACACGCATATTTCGTACATTGTTGATTCTTATGCTTGAGATTTTTCTACAAATTTAGAGAATAGTCGGGACTTTCGCAGTACACATTTAACAATATAAGTTACATACATTTCTATACATATTAAACTGAAATTAATACATAACAGTAAATCCATTACACCATAGACGATTACAACTCGTTCGCTTAGAGCATGTTTGAAAAAGAAATGTTGTCTAGGGTCTGAGGAATCTAAAACAATATTTAAAGTATGATCAACTCTGCGTAATAGATTATAGTGGGTAGAATTTAAATATGTAATTACCTTAGGTGGTTTCTTACAGCAACATTGTGTGTTTGTTTTTTGCTGATCACAGAGCTTCACAACAGGCTATCGGTTCCGTTCTCACTCTAAGAATCGAGCCATAAATTTTAACGTTACATGCTCTCAAGCTAACTGTTGAGCAGCCAGAGGGCTTCAGTTAAAGGCAAATGGAAACTGCGAACAAACTTTCTAACCAATTATTTTTGCCTTATTTAAGTCTCCTACCTTTTTAAAACAGTCAGTCAGTAATGTTTCATTAACTTCCAACTTCAGATTACAGTTAGAAGTGAGAGTGATAAAAAATAAAACAAATATTAGTTAATTTTTTCATGTTACATTAAAATGATTTTTTAAAGGTTGAATAATAACTGTATCAGAAGGTTTTATTTTTATGTCAGCTATAACAAAAACAAACTATGATAATATTTATCGTATTATGAGTAAAATGAGATACTAACAGTCTCTTTTTTATTAATACATAAGTAGTGCTTACATAGGTAAACATAAATGAAGGAACTGAATTAGTTTATCAAGAAGAAACATAAAGACAAATTTACAAAAGATCAGATCTTCTAACTGAGTGGATTATATATATAAGGTCACCCCACAAGTAATGTTTGAAAATTTAATACAGAAAGTGCATCACCATTTCTGTCTTTGTAGAAGGCTTTAATGACTACAATATGCAGTAGAACGTGTATAAAAATGTTCAGACAAATAAAAGAAACTATTTCAACTCTACTTTTTCAGATAATTAATCAAATACACCTTATGTAGATGGATGTATCTGAGGAGCACATTAGGTATATAACGCTTTAGGAGTTTAAAAAAAAGCAACAGTGCAGCAGAAACTACACGAAACATTCAAGATGTTTATGGTACGGAATCTTTCAAAGAAAATGTCAAAGGTGATCTCAGAAGTTCAGATCTGACTACAGCTTAAGTGATGCACCACGTTCAGATCGTCCTGTTGAGTTTAATGGCTGTACTTGATGAAGATTGTGCTGTACCAGTTGAAGAACTAGCATAGAAGCTTAATTCAACCAATTCAACAGTTCCCCGTCATCTGCAACAGCTTGGAAAGATGATACAAAACTTGGAAAATGGGTCCCCCATGATTTGACAGAAGCCAAAGAGTGGATATTTGCACTTCCCTGCACTCTCATGAACGTTACTCACCGTTTTTGGACAGGTTAGTGACTGGAGATGAAAAAGCACCACAGAAAATGGCTCAGTACAGGTAAACTAACTAAAGGACAGCCCAAAATGGACCTCTACCCGAGGAAAGTCTTGTTAAGCGTTTGGTGGGATATTGTTGGTGTGATCCACCTTGAGTTGCTGCCACTCAGTGTTACGATTATATCAGACTTCTGTTGTCAACAGTTAGAGCGCTTAAATGCTGCACTGAAAGAAAAGAGGTCTGCTATGATAAATCGTAAAGGTGTTATGTTACACCAAAATAATGCATGGCCCCATACAGCAAGGATCACATCTGCAAAGATTGAAGAGCTAGAGTGGGAAAAACTTCCACATCTTCCTTATTCTCCAGACCTTGCCTCATCTGATTATCATCTATTCCGAAACTTGCATAACTATCTTGGTGAAAAAGAGCTTGGAACACATGAAGATGTCAAAACTACCCTCTTTACATTATTTTCCCCCAAACCCCAAGAATTTTATAAAATAGCATTCAGAAACCTGTCAGTTGTTGGCAGGAAGTAATTAATAATAATGGAACATACATTATTGATTAAATAATTAAATTTTCCGTCTGAAATCTTTTCTCATTTTCTGAACTTAAAATTGGACATTACTTAAGGAATGACCTGATACATCGATGGAGACTTTTGTTTGTTAAATGACCATATTTATTTCTCATTCCAACTTCCTGTAACTCACTTTAATTGTAATACAAAACAACAATGGTGAAAGCACTAATGTGCATAAGATTTTAAAAGAAGCTCATCGAAGAAAAGCAAAGCAACACTTTTTTGGAAAGGATTAATGTGTTAGATGAGAATATTGGGACTGTGGGTTGTCTCTGATATAAATATGAGAATATTGGGACTGTGGGTTGTCTCTGGTATAAATATGAGAATATTGAGACTGTGGGTTGTCTCTGGTATAAATAAGTCTATCAGGAGTGCCGTTTAGTAGCCGTGGACATTTTTTATGACCGAGAAGAACTGAACTTTGGGAACATAAGAGCAGAAAGGCAGGAAATGGCGTCTACTCAGTTATCCTCCTTTGTACGTCACTGAGCAGAAATGTTCAATAATCATGTCAGTGCATCAGTAATACCTGTAAAATAACAAAATTATGTATGTATCATTTAGTACCTTAATATGTCCTTATTTAGATACAAGTTCACAAAAATATAGGGATTATTTGTTGGTTTGTTGAATTTCCCATAAGGCTAATCAAAGGTTATCTGCACCAACAATCCTAATTTTATAGTGATAGACTAAAGAAAAGGCAGATAGTCACCACTACCCACTGCCAACGCTCGGGTTACTAGTTACTAACAAATAGTGAGATTGCTTGTCACTCTACAACACGCACTCGGTTGAAAAAGTGAGCGTATTCGGTTTAAGTATTCGATCCTGCAACCCTTGATTGCGAGTTAAGTGCTTTAACCACCAAAAGATGTCATACTGATAAATAACGAACAGTTAAAAGGTTTTAGCGTAAACCAGAATAAAAAAAAAATTACTCGTCTAAAAAGTAGCACAATCTATTTGATCATTCCCAGAGCTCTTCTCAAGAATTAAACTACTGAGCTATAGCTTACTTACTGAAACTATCTATAAAAGCACTATTAATTCAGTAACCTAAACAATTCAGTTTTATTAAAGGTGTAGCTTTGTTAGTGCTTTATCCACAGTCCTCCATTATAAAATTAAGAACAGAAAGAAATGAATTAATAGTTTATTTCTCGATTTTAGGTCCACTGTTTTTTGGCATTTTCTAGAGACAGAAAGAGAATTGAAGTTTCGCTTTGTCTTTTGATCCTAGGCCTTCAATTTGTATGAATTTAATAGAGAGAAAATGAAAGTTTTGGTTTGTTTATCAACCCTAGGCCTATTACCTGACCAGAATAGAGTACAGAGAGAGCTTACGTTTTGGTTTGTCTATCGATTCTTGGTTTACAGCTTGTAAAAATTAAATAGATAAAATATTGAATTATGAGTTTGTTTAATGGTCCCACGATTTAGGCGAATAAACTCATCGGACGCCTTATCTATAGATCCTGTTGTAAGATTTATAAAAATGAATTTAAAAGGTCGGTTTGTCTCTTTACTCCAAGTCTGCTGTTTTCAAAACAATTAATGATTTTGTGGTTTGGTTTCTTTACCTTTATAAAATTAATGTACATACGATATACACTGTTGCAATTACTTGATAAAATAAATTAAACAGATAAACTGTCAGTCTGTGACAAGTCAGTTCTGCTTAAACAATTACGTTGATGACCATTAAATTCGTCCGTCATTATATGGTTCTACTCTTTCAAAACAATATCAATATATAAATAGAAATTTACACTTAAACTTCATTATTTATTTTCCCACCGACATATATTTGTATATGCTTGAATATATTAAGTGTTATTATACTAAGTGTGCTTTGGCAATTACAAAACGTGTTTCAACATGTTCCCAACTATTATTCAGTCTTGTTCAAAATAATACAACTTCCAGGGATTATTATGTTTAGTGATGTCACACTTTAAAATATTCCAAATGTGGATGAAATCTTAATTAGTTGTAATTAATTGCACTCGAGTTGGGACAGTGGCAAGTCTTTGGATTTACAACGCTAGTAATAGGGATTCGATTCATCTCAGTGAAAACAGCAGATAACACGATGTGATTTTGATATAAGAAAACACAAACATTTGTACTAGAAACAGAAATTTAATTTATAATATTATATCATATACTGATTTGTACTGGGAACCTAGAAGTAAGTGTTTAATTTTATAAAGTAACACCATATAATTATTTCTATTGAAAACTCAGGAGTATTTGATTATATAAAGCACCATCACTGGAAAACTAGAAATAAAGGTTTAACTATATTATATGATGTTACTTTTACAGCCGAAAATAGAGAATGTGCTCATTTTAATAAACAGTTTACTTTAATCTTTATAAGTAGAAATGCAGTAAAAGTGTATGCACTTAGCTACGTTCCTTGCCAAGTTTATTTTTAATTTTCCAATAAACACGTAGATTGCTCTGATCGAAAATTAATATTAATATATAAAGTAACATCCTAACTACTTGTACTGAAAACCTAGAAATAAGTGTTTAGCTTAACAATTTATCATCGTATAAGTATCTTCACTGGATATTT